>NC_056736.1:622476065-622626065 GCF_019279795.1 Protopterus annectens
AGAGTACTCCATTTTTGAAATTCAAACATGAATGCTCTTTGAAACAGATAGAGTTCCTGGATATTATGTTAACAAGAAAGGGAGGAGGAGAAATACACACTGAAATGTATAAGAAGGAAGTGAAACGTAATAATTATTTACATCAAAATAGTATGCAACCACCTTTCATGTCTGAAAATATCATTTTAAATCAAATGTAGAGGGTTGTAAGGTTGAACACACAACAAGATAAGCTGGATATCCAGCTAACAAATATGAGTCAAGATTTCATTAAGAGAGGTTATTCAGAGAGAGCAGTGGATAAAGCAAAGAATGAGGTTAAACAGCAACACTTAAAGCAGGATATAGTGCCATATTTCAGTAAAGGTCATCATGGAAAGGATAGGACACGAGCTAGATTTAACATAACAAGATGTATGCTTACTTATAACAGGAATACTACTATAATGAAACACTGGGAAATCTTAAGAGATGTTCAGGGCTTGCAAGAATTAGTAGCAGAAGGTCCAGCGTTTGGTTATAAATGCAATTGTACGTTAAAACAAACATTATGCTATAAAGAGCAACCAAGAAGTTTTTTCATAGGCAATAGATGTAAGCAAGGTACTTTTTAATGTAATAATTGCATTTATTGCAAACATCTATATACGAACTGATCAATAAGACATCCTGTAACAAAAAGGGAGTTTGTATTGCAAGCCTATGGAAACTGTAATACCAGCAATCTAGTGTATATGGCTAGGTGTGAATTATGTGAATGTTATTATGTGGGCATGACCAGCAGAATTTTTAAAGAACGTATAGCTGGCCATCTCAGTGATATCAAATGCAAGTTATTGACAAATGCATTAAGTGAACATATCTTGGAAAAAGATGAACAACATGTATTTAAATTTATGATACTGAAGATAATTTATAAACCACTCAGGGGAGGAGATGTGAAAATGTTAACAGAAAATGAGGAAATTAAATGGATTTTGCGGATGAAGTCCCACATACCACCAGGACTATTTGTTTCACTTTAAAACATTATCTAAGGGAATTACATCAAAGAGCTTGAAATTGTGTCACGTGATTACTGATGACTGCAACTGTTAAGATGTATTCTCCTGAGGAAGCCATATGGTGAAAGTTTTAACTCTGAAGAGAGGTTTTAACTTGCGACTTTTAATAAAAGAATTTGAGTGTTTCCAGTGCTTTCTCTTTCTTTTTTGGATTTTGCTTTGATATTAAGCGCTGGTCAACCACCAGCCTATTGGTTTGTTTTGGACAAGATATCCAAACTTCCTGCTGAGCTCGCTACGCACCAGATACGGGTGACAGTATCCTGTCTGCATCCGCTCCCAAAGGTGATGCAGGACCAGCGGACAAGGAGGTCCCAGGGTGGGCCCCAGACATGCTGGTGCCCAGTGCCACAGCCAAAAGAGGTGGAAGAGGTGGGTCCACTGGGACCGGCCTTCCCAAACGTGCAATGGTGTTTCAATTTTACAACATATGTGGCTTAGTAATAGTCAACACATTCCAAGATTAGGTATAACAGCATGCATAGATATTCCCATTAACCCGAAACACCAGGTATGGAACAGTTGCATAGCAAACAGAACCCATGCATATGTGGAACCACAGTGGTCATTACAACAGCATGCAGGTACATTGATGGCAGCATACCACCAATGTGGGAGTATTTCAACATGTCACATGCATAGAACAAATTTCAATATTTATCAAACAATAGGACATATGTCCCAAAAGTAGATTTAATAGTGCACATATTGATTGAGTTGTCTATTTAGTTTATTGTTGCAGATATGGTGGGGGGGGGGGAGAAAGATTTATTTTATTATTATTTATTTATTTTATTTTATTTTACATTTGTTAACCAGGGGTGTCTGACTGAGCCGAAAAGGCCCTTTTTCAGCAGAGGCCCGGGGAGAAAAGCTCCACAAAGAAAAATTACAGATACATTTAGTTATTTAGACATGATCAGTATACACACAAATTACAAAAGACATGTTTTACAGTGGTATGCAGCACATCAACAGTTACAGTGGAGTGAACAAACAAAAAAATATTAATTTAAAAATAAAGGTAATTAATAGATTTGTGGTGTACAGCTACATTTTGGAACATAGGTAGACTACATACATAGTACACAGGTACAGTACATACATTGTAGATTAGCCAGTGTTTGTGAGTAAGACTGAAAACTATTATCAAGTACTCTAGATTTAGTATGTATACCTTATCTGCTTTCACTAGCCTGGGGAGCAATCATGGCACTGCCAACTTTGGTTGAGATATTGCCTGATGAGGTCTTTAAAGGCGGCTTTGGATGATGTGTTTTGAATGCTAGTGGGGACAGAGTCCCATCTCCAAAGCTATTGTAGCTGTTGGTGACTTCTAGTATTAGTTTGCTTGATGATCTAAGAGGCCTTTTGGCTGAGTGATGTTGTAGTAGGTTTTTGAGGGCAGGACACTTATTGGGGAGGTAATAGATAGAATGACAGAGGCAGAGCTGATTGTAGGTTAGGAGGTTGGGCAGTTCAATCCAGTGGAGCTGTCTCAAAGCAGTACAGTGATGAGTTCTATATGAGCAATTTGCAGCAAAGCAGGCAATTCTGTTATAGCAGGCTTCAATTTTGCTTAGTTCAGTTTTGTTGAGATTAGTCAGAATGGGAGATGCATAGAGTAGGGTGGATAGAAGTTGGGAGCAAACAATGGCTGATCTTGTGTTGTTGGTAAGAAATGGTTTGATACGGTAGAGTGATCCCAGTTTGGCATGTATGTTTTTAATAGTTAAGTTGAGATGAATATCAAATTTTAGGTGGGAGTCTATGGTTATTCCCAATAGCTTAGCCTGTGCCACTGGAGCAATTGGAGTAGCATTTGTTGAGTAGATAGTGAATTGACTGTTATCAGTGTTTTTGTTAGAACTGGTTATAATTATAAGCTGAGTTTTCTTTGGATTGAGGATAAGTTGGGTTTTGGTAAGGTAGTTCTCAATGTTAGAGAATGCTAGTTGAGTTGTTTGCAGGAGGGTGGGAATGTTTTGTGCAGCACAGATTAAAGTACTGTCACCTGCATACTGTATGATAGATGCATGCTGTGTGGAGGTATGGAGGTCATTTGTGAAGACTGCGAATAGTAGTGGTCCTATGATAGAACCCTGTGGGACTCCTATAGTTATGGGTAGCTGAAGAGAGAGATAATTTTCCCATTTCACAGCTTGGTACCTGTCAGTTAAGTAGCTTTGGAACCAGGTAATAGTGGAATTTGATAGGTGATGTTGGTTTAGTTTGTTTAGCAGGATTTGGTGTGAGACTGCGTCAAATGCTTTGGACATATCCAAAAAAAGAGTTGACACCTGTAGGCCTTCATTTTTGAGACGGTTTACTGTGTCTGTGAAGCAGAGGAGGGCTGTAGTGGTACTATGGGCAGGTCTGAAACCATGCTGAGTAGGTGACAGGATGTTGCTGTCTAGGAGATAGTTTAGCATCTGGGTATGGATGCATTTTTCTAGGATTTTGGCCAGAGGGAAAAGTAAAGCAATGGGTCTGTAGTTATTAAGTTAAGTGGAGGTCCCGGCTTTATGTATGGGTGTAACATAGGATATTTTCCAGAGTTTGGGCACATAGTTTTCAACAACTGATCTGTTTATGAGAGTGGAGACTGGGATAGCAATAGCATCTGCTGTGAGTTTCAAGAAATAGCTGGGGAGTAGGTCGGCTGCTGTTGATGAAGATGTCAATTAACAACTTGTATATCCCTGTAGTTCTCATTACTTTCCTAGTCAGTGCTGTGATCTGTACCTTACAGGTATTATTACACTACCATATGGCCTTAGTTTGGACAGTGGTATGGATGTAGAAAACTATATACATGAACTGAGTTTTACCTGCAGTATACACCTCTTACCTGGTATACATGTGGAGGTATTGTTTGTTAACACTACCTGACTGTTTCTATGCATATTACCAGATTCCAGGTTGATGTTATGCACATACCTGTCCATCTCTTATTGCACACACTCTGGGCATGTCTTGACAACATGCAGGTGAAACCGGGACATATTTTGACTATTGCCCTCATAAACCTTTGGCGAGTTGTACAATGACAGGTTTGTTTTCATAGACCTTTTCCAAATATTTACAGGCCTGACAGTCAGTTATATGACATTAAATTCTGCCTACATGTCAGAGATTATCACGCTGATATGCCAGGCGGACAGGGTAACAGCCAGCAGATATGGGCCAATTAACTGGACATTCTGAACAAATTTGTACAGTTGAGGGGTATGATTCTGCATACAGCTTACGACCACTCCCAGGATTCAAACCATGGCTGTATCTGCTAAAAATAAAACAGTGTACATCACAGTTGAGTGTGTTATATAGATATTGCTGTGTATCTCTTTTCTGATTTCTATCTATAAGTCTTCCGTAGTTTTACAATCTGACCTTGTAATTACAACACTCATACAGGGTTTCCTAGACAGTTTTATTATGTAGCACAGTGTGGATGACAGTGATGAGTAATACCTTATTATTCAGAGCAACTGCAACACTAACAATGCCATACAATACCAGAGTAAACAGTACCAGTCCAGGATTTCAATCTTTTATTTCTAGGCACAGTTTTCGTATCTGACAGACCTGTAGGGGGAATGTTTGTTAGCATTACCTGAATGTTGCCACACATATTACCGGATTCCACATTATTATTATGCACATACATCTCACTCTGTTACTGCACACACTCCGGTCATAGCTTCACAACATGGGGGTGGAAATGGGACATATTTTGTTTATTACTCTCATAACATTTTGGTGAGTTGCTAGAGTGACAGGTATGTTCTTATAGATATATTTCTGTCAGTTATGATGTCTGACCATCAGTTGTATGTCATTATTTGCTGCCTAAACTTCTGGGATCATCCCACTAATTTGCCAGGGGGACAGGGTGACAGGCAGCGGATATGAGCCAATTAACTGGACATTCTGGACAAATCTGTACAGTTGTGGGGTATGATTCTGCATGCAGCTTACTACCACTCCCAGGATTCGAACCATGGCTGTGTCTGCTAAAAATATAACAGTTCATGTCTCAAGTTGAGTGTGCTATTTGGATTATGTTGTCTATCTTTTCACTGTTTTCTAAGTCTCAGTTGTACAATATGACCTCTTGTGATTACAACAGTCGTATACAGACATTCCTACACATTTTATTTATGTAGCACAGTGTGGGTAACAGTGCTTAATACAACAGTACTATTAAGAGATTGCAACACTACATTACCTTATGATACCAGAGTAAACACAAGCAGTCCAGCAGTTAGACCTTTATTGTCAGGCTGTTAACCTTTTATTTACATACAACCAATATGAGACTCTTCCTGCCATATTGTCTGGTGTATTCAGTACATGCCATACACAATACAGGTTTTGTACTGGCAATTAACTTTCTGCTACTTTTCGATTTCTTATGACAGTACATGCAAGAGTATTACTAACCTGCCTCGCAATGCAGCCTCTGCAATCTACAGGCATGGGCTTCCCGGTTCACAGCCCACTCATCTGCCACTGTCAAAGACATAAGAGGAATATTTAGCCATACCTATCCATAATATACATGACCCGGCAATTATTAAACAGGTAGTAGACTGATACACATGGCTGGGAAATCACCCGATCACCTAGCCTCTTGGATCCACTGGTCCAAGAGCTCCCTCTTTCTCCGCTTCAGGTTGGCATAGTGATGCCTGACCTGCTCACCAGTTTGAGGTATGCCAGTGGCGCTGGTAAGGTCATCGGCAAGACGGTCCCAGGCTTCCACTTTATATTGGGAACCCTGGTACTGATCTTGCAGCAGTCTCTGGTCATGATCTTTAACAAGGAGTCCTGCCATGACTTCGGACTCCTGGATGCTCCAGCACTGCGCTGGAAGTGCACTTCTTCTCCCACACAAGTCATAGTGCCTACAGGAGGAAGCTGCAACCAGTTATGAGATATATTCCCGCCTGTTGGGTTTAAATAGGGCCGATTTCCCACACTTTGCTGTGATTGGATGGTTTTGAAAATGCTAAGCTATGGGCAAACCTGCTTACCTAAGGTTGGCATTGCTTAAAGGGCTATACCAATGAGAAAACTGATTTAGCTGGCCTATACATTGCTTACACCTAGTAAGTAGGGCTGTGCAATGCTTAGCGTTGCTTAATTTTTAATTTGCATTCTATTTGCTGTTTGGCATTGATTTATTATTCATTACATGTTGTATATGTGTTTGGTATCCATGATTCATGTGTACATACACTGTATGGGGTTCCTTGTGTTTATTAGGGGATTTCAACACTTTATTACAATGACACCTCACATCTGGACTTAATGCAGTACTCCAGTTCACATATTTATGTTATGTAGTAGGTTATACAACATAAAACTGTATATAGATTCCTTTCACATGTAAATTGTGTTTTGCTATAGTGAGGATTTGTTTGGGGATACCTCAGTTTTATGGACTGCTGTGATGGCTTACTGGTTAACTACTGTGACTATAGTGTACAGAATGCTGGGTTCAAGGGCTGTTTATTTGTTGCTGGGCAGAACAGTGGCTGTTGAATACAGAGTGATAAAGGCACTTTTAAGCAATTATAAGCGGGTTTGTGCAACGGTAAGCAATGCTACCTTCCAGTTAAATATGCTTACAGAGGGTTAGCCTCAATATTGCTTAACCTACGTGTGCATGGCTTACCCCCATGCAAACAGGCTTAAACCCGCTTACTGCTGCTTAAATATGCTTACTCTCGCTTACTAGTGCATAATAGTGCTTACTCTCGCTTACCCCCGCACTAATTTAGACAGAAATGTAAAATGGTTCTTGGGAAGGTGGTGGATTAGGACACTGTATGGATTTATCATTCATTACACATTATACCTTCGATTTGTATCCCTGATTAATGTGTACATATACTGTATGGGGCACTTGTGTTTATCTATGGATTTCACAACATTATTACAATGACACCTCACACCTGCATTTAATGCAGTACTCCAGTTCACAAATATATGTTATTTAGTAAGTTATGCAACAAAAAATATTGTTCATAAAGTGATTTGACATGGAAAATAGAATGTACTGGAGTGAAACTCGAACCAGGAATGACTGCTCGTAAGGCAAATGCTCTGAACACTATACTATTGCAGTACTGCTTCATTTGCATGAATCTCGATATTTACTTTCTTGTGCCATTTAAGCTACAGTATACATAGCTAAGCAATGTGCAAACCCACGCACCTATGGTTAAATTTAATCTGTTTGATAAAAAAAAATAAATTGTTTATATTATTATATTTTAAATATTGCTCTTATAAACTTGGGGGGGGTGTTGCTGGGGGTATGCAATCCCCTATGAGCGATCTCACTCATTGTAATAGCTGAACTGCAGTGCTTGACTGTGGGGGCATGTATATTGTGAGAGCTCTGCTCTCAGGCATGCCCCCTGCACTTGTCCTTACTCCATGTCTGTTTAGGAGCTCAGGCAGCGGGCCTTCGTTACTATGCATGGCGTGCTGCCGTGCTGCTCCTAAACTGTCGCTTCCATGCAGGAATAAGCTATTCCTGCACAGAAGTTTATTGAATCTGGGGGAATGCTTTTGACAGTAATCATTTTTTTCTGAACAGTGGTTTCTTTCAATGCAACATTTATGTATTTTCCTGAAGAACTGTTTCTTTACTATACAAATATCAATTGCCTCTACAAACAGTTCTGCTTCTCATTCAGAGCTTGTAGTGTTTTCTAGATGTCTCTAACACATTCACGAGCTTCATGAAAATCTTAGATACTTTTTTATTGGATCTACATAGCTTAGCAAAATTAATAACACTGTTCATTGTTCATTGTTTTTACTGGCTAGTTAGAAACTGCATTAGCATATTGGGTGCAGTTATTTAGTTGAATTTGCCACTGTTACTGATTTCCCTATTGGCCCTGAATAGTTTGTCACTTCTATAATTATTTTTTGCATGGCAACTACCACAGTAGTCATAGCTCATTCTTTTTTCCATTAGCCATATGCAAGTTTATCACCTGTTTATAGCCCAGGCAGTTATCTTCTTCTTAACCTATTCTGTACCCCTTTATCTGTACTGGATAGTATGGAAACTTAGTCAGCTGTTTCCTCTTATGTAGCCAGTGATAGACTTTGGTATTTTGAGGCAGTGAAGTAACTGCTTCATGCTTATCAAAAACTTTTTACTGTTACCTCACAATGGTTCAGTATTTGAGAGGTGTTAGGCTACCTTCTCACCTGAGAACACAATCGGTAAGCAAAACACGCACACACATGCACACACACACACACACGCATGCACACACACGCATGCACGCACACACATACACACACACACACACACAAACACACACACACACACACACACACACACACACACACACACACAGCACAGAGTATTTTCACTTAACCAACTTATGCTGAGGTTCTTAACAGAACACTGCCTAAGCCTCCCAGGCTAAAGATTAAGTAACCTCAGACATTAGTATACACAGCAACACACCTACCTTCACCTTTCACACCCACACCAAGATGGATACCTGTAACAGTGACACAGGTGCAGACTCCAAGCCCTTATGGTCAACGAAGACTGCATCAAACTATGATAATGTTCTATTCTTAGAATATTAGCAAACTATGATAATGTTCTAATAATGGGTGACTCTTTTGTAAGGCATACAGACACCATTCTCAAGAGGCTGGATAAGAATAGGATAACAGCTATCTTTCTGCTGCCCGAATCCAAGATGTAACAAGTGCACTTAGATCCCTCCATCCTGACAAATATCATCATAACCTGATAATGGTCCATGTGGGGTGAATGACCTTAGGCACTCTATCCAGAGGGACATGCAGAAGGCTATGATTAAGCTTGCTATGTATGTGTCTGAGGCAAGAAAGAAACTGATCATGGTAATTTGCTATCACCCAGAATGACGCCAAGATTCAAAGACAAGATAATTGGCTTTAATAATTTACTATGTAGTCAGTGTCATTCTACAGGGAGCCAGTATGTGTCAGCTTGGGATGAGATGGCTGACAAGTCTTCCAATTGTGCATTATTAAATCAGACCATAATGTAGTGACCTTTTCCTTTAAAACTGGTGGTATTTCCACTGTAAATAGCTCTGTGTTTAGGGACTTCTCAAAAGTAAATGTTCTTCAGTTGTTTGATGACTTAAATAAATTCTGCTGTAATCCTCCCCTGTAGGATCCTACTGCTAAAGCTTTTAATTATGCCTCTGACTACTACTCCCACTTAAATAGTTGTATTGATAAGGCAGCCCCTAGCCACAACAAATATAATGAAAAGTTTAAAACAAACCCTTGTGGTAGAATACCCATATAAATAAATTATATAACAAGAGAAAGAAACAACTCATAAGAAGTTTCATTCTATTGACCTTAAGAGCACACTTAAGCAAACTAACTGTGATCATCCCTACTTCAGGCCAGTAATCAAGGAGTGTCAGTCCTCACCACTGATACCAGTGATGGACTGCCACTAGGAACAAAAATAGATGTACATTGTATTTCAAATACATCTCTCTGCACCAAGTACAATTTTCCTTAAGAGCACACAGAGAGCAGACTCCAGACCTGGGGCTGGACAGTCTCTCTTTCTCTCACCAGGCCCCAAGCAGTCTCCACACTGACCACTTTGGAGCTGTGTCCCTGTTCCAAGTAGCTGACACACATACTTGGAAATTTGATCTTTACGCACACACACACACACACACACACACACACACACACACACACACACACACACACACACATCTGGGGAATTCTGCAGAGATTTCCCAGCTGTGCCCCCTCTGCCCAGACTATAAGTTAATTACCTTGCCACCAGTCAGCTACTTTAATGCCTTTACAAGGGTACACAATTATACTGAGTAAAATTAATATTAATACAAATGCTAGAGAGTGAACAATGCAGAAGGCTTTCAGGAGCAAGCCACAGTGTCACTAAAATAAGCACAAGTACTCTTAAGATGTTAAATGTATTCTCTAAAAGACCAGCCACAATGAAAGGTATACAAATATTTAATAATAAATAAAATATAAAACATAAGAATACTAAATATCTAGTTATTATAAACATCAGAGCTTCAATCACAGGAGATATAAAAAATAACACAGTTGGATAGATTCACACAGATGCAGTACAATAATATTTAACTAATCTCACTATATTTTCCTGACTGACTAAAGATTTACTGCTCCCTAGTTAAGTTAGTTACTGTTTTTCAAAATTAGCTGGACTGCATTAACCTCATCACGTCCAGAATTCTCTATTAATATATATACATTTAATCAGTTATAATAATGCTGTCTGACATACATGTATATCTCTTCTGTCCAACAGGACTCACTGTTGATGCAGTGTTAACACAAGCAACTTTACAAGTACAAATCAGTGTGATAGTCAAATGACATAAAATTTGTTACAAAACTCCAGCTAGCTATGCTGGCATATGTTACACATGTGCTGCCCTACTCTCCCTGGCACAGATGGCACTAACTCATATCATATCTCTCCCCCTCTAAAGACTCAAGCTAGTTTTTCAAGCGACCCTCAAAAACATTGCTTGAGAGAAATGGAATGGAATTAACCTATACCCAGTTTTGATAGCCTATCTACATTGGCATTGCTGACCCTACTACGGTGCTGCACTGTCATGTCATATGCCTGCGACCCTAGGTTCTACCTTAATAACTGTCATTTTGCTGGTTGGCCATGTTAAGGGATTTTGATCTGTAACCACAGTCAATTTCCTTCCATACAGATATGGCTGAAGCTTTTGCAGTGTCCATACTATGGCTAGACATTCTTTTTCTACAGCTGCATAACATTCTTCCCTGGGTTGGAATCTACAGCTGAGATATACAACTGGGTGCTCTTCTCCCTCTGGAGAAACCTGGCTGAGTACAGCCCCCATCCCATGGTTTGAAGCATCCACCTGCACAACAAATTCTCTGCTGTAATCTGAACTGGATAACACAAAGGTTGCACCAAAAGCTCTTTTAAGCTTTTGGAATGCCTGCAGCTTATTGTATCTGACAGGAATGAGCAAAATAACCTGCTGTCCCACAGCTTACTCTCAGGCTCAAGTACTCCTGTCATACCAAACTTTTTTCTGCTGTTGGGCACGTGCAAGGTTCACCTGGGCGAAACCCATGAGTTCCCTAAGCCTTGTCCTGAGGTCTAATACATATGCCACAACAGACTCCTTGTGGGATTCACACTCACCCTCCCATTCATCACAAATCAAATCTAAAGGCCACAACACCATATGCCCATACAGCAACTCAAAGGGTGAAAAAACTATAGATTCCTGGGGTGCTGCTCTGTGTGCAAACAGCAGATGGGGCAAATATTTGTCTCACTCTCTCTTGAACTGATCTGCAAATTCCCATAGAACAGTCTTTAGTGCAGAGTTTAATCTCTCCACAAGATCATTAGTCAGGGAGTGGTAGGGGATGGTCTTTAGGTGCTTCACCCCACAGCATTTCCACAGACAAGCCAGCAGGTCTAACATACAATTGTCAACTTTGTCAGTCAGTATTTTTCTAGGGAAACCTACCCTGCTGAAAATCTCTAACAAAGCATATATCACCTTCTCTGCCTCGATGAAAGACAGAGTCACCCCCTCAAAGTATCTAGTAGCATAATCTACTACCACCAGGATATACTTCTTCCCTGTGGAACTTGTGATACTCAGAGGCCCCACAATATCCATAACTACCCTCTGAAATGTCTCCTCAGTCACAGGAAAAGGCATGAAAGGAGCTTTGACCTTGTCTCCTGCCTTGCCTACCTTTTGGCACTGCTCACAGTTCCTGCAGTACCCTGTTACATTCCTTGCAATCCCAAGCCAATAAATGTTCTGTATAATACGTCTCTTGGTACGCTTTATGCCCATATGAACTGCAAATGAAATGTCATGGACAATGGTTAGAAGTGCCAAATGGTAGGCTCTGGGCACTACCAACTGTTGTATTACCTCACCCTCTAGCCCTCCATCAGGGGTTCACTATTTACACAGTAACCATTTATTCCAGTATACAGACTCCCCTTTTCCTTGAGAATCAGGTGCCTCCTTAGCTACCACCCATAAGACTCATAAGGTAGGGTCCAAAAACTGAGCCTGTCTCAGCTCTAACTTTGTAACCCTTCCCAGCTCCCTTTCCACAGGAAGCCTGATATCTTTTGACAGTGGTGCCTCACTGTCAGCCTGGGTACTACCACTCACCTCTGTCCTTGCAGTCACCCTGTCCATGGGAGCAGCAGTACCTACCAGCAGCTGTGGCTCGCTTTCAGGCTTTCTGCTACAGGGTAGGTCCCTCCCTGAAATAGCCACATCATCAGCTTCAGGTGTGGAGTCTGTCTGGGTCTCCCCCAAGCTACCAGATCCACATGCCTGCCTCCAAGACTGACTGCATGTAACTGCATCCATACAAGGTACTGCATTATCAAAATCATTCCCTATCAAGACATCTGCAGGGATATACTCAAATACACCTACCTGCTTGCTCCTTTTCCACCCGCCCAGTCAAGGTGAACCCTGACCAAAAGTTTTTGGAATGGGGTCCCTCCTAAAGCTCTGACTGAAGTGGAATGCCTGCACATACTGTTCCTCTTTAGCCACTGCAGGCTTCACAATGGTTATGTCAGAGGCTGTGTCCCTCTTAGCAGTGGCCTGTCCTCCATCCACTAAGATAGGATACAAACTCTGGTGATAGACAACTCACTACTGACATGCTGTTATTCCCACTTGCTGGCTCCCTCACCATTTGTTCCCCACCTTGCTTCAGTGGACATTTGTATGCTACATGGCCCCTCTGGTTACATTTAAAATGTCTAACCCTTGATCCTGGCTGTTTACCTGAGTTAGTGGCTTCCTCTGTTACTGATGGACTCTGTTGGGGTGGTTTAGGCTGTCCATCATGGGTTCCCTTATATCCATGTGCAGCACTGGGTATCCTCTTCTTGTGCAGTGGTACCCTGTTTGCTAAGTAGAGATCCCCTTTTCTCCCCAGCTCATCTGCAGAGCTACACTCCTGGTCTGCCAATCAGATTCTCATGTCCTCAGGCAAAGTGCTAAGAGCTTGCTCCCTCATCAAAAGGTCTTCCAGCCTTTCAGAAATGGTGACCTGACATCCACTAATCCTTCTATGAAAATAAATACTTAACTCAGCAATATAATCACATACACTTTCATCTGCCTTGGGCCTATGTTCAAGAAACTTTTTTCTGTAAGCTTCAGGTGTCAACTTAAAACATTCCAATAAACACTGTATAACTCTATCATAGTTTAAACAATCAGTATCAGACAATTTAGAAAGTCACAGCTTTACCATGGAGTAAGGGGGTCAGGAACCATACCTGGAGCCCTAGGTCAACATTATACTGTTTACATACTCTTTCAAATATATGAATAAAACTATGACAATTATCACCTTCTGTAAACTGTGGAAGAAATGTACTGACCTTTGTTGCTTCTAAGGTTCCATTATTTCGTTCCCCATTACCTCCATGACCCTGAAAAAAAGTCAGCATCTCCCACTCATGTTGGTGCTGTTTCTCCTTTTCTGTGGCCTTCAAACACCACAGTCTCTCATCCTCTTCAACCTCCAAATGCCACAGTCTCTCTGCTGATTCTAATTCCATCTATGTTGCCTGCTCCAGTCTCTCATTTTCTTCATCTCCCAAATGGCACTGTTTCTCTGCTGATTCTAATTCCAAACTTTGGCTTCCAGTTCAAGTCTCTTTAACTCCAGATGGGTTTTTAAGTCCTCTGAAGAAAAGGCAAACTATTCTGTTTCTGAAGGATGTACATCCCCATCACCAGACTGGTTGGCTTCCCAGTTGCTGGTCCATGCTGCAGCTGTGATTAAGGCTGAAATAATTTCCTCTTTACTCAGGTTGGCATGCACCAGTCCTTTGGCTTTGCACACCTTGGCAACTGGTTCTTTGCCAGCTTGCCATAATCCTCTGCTGACATCTTTGCCTGCTTTCCCTGACTAAACTAAACTAACAAAAAATAAATAAAACTGTTATGAAAAAGAAACTCTGTATGTTTACCTTGTGGCTGCTGAGAATATACACATCTTGAGTGACAACTGCCCACAGGCTACTGTAGTTCAGTTAATATCTTACCCAGCTGCCACCAATATGTGATGGTTCCTACTCCAGGCCAGTAATCAAGGAGCATCAATCCTCTCCACTGACATCTGTGAGGGACAGCCACTAGGACAAAAATAGATATGCACAGTATTTCAGATGCAGCTCTCAGCACCAAGCACAATTTCCCTTAAGAGCACATAGGGAGTACACCCCAGACCTGGGGCTGGACACACTCTATTCAGGCCCAAAACAAGACTCCACACTGACCACTTTGGAGCTCTGTGTCCCTGTTCCAAGTAGCTAACACACTTGGATATCTGATCGTCACACACATTCATACACACACACACACACACACACACACACACACACACACACACACACACACACACACACACACACTCACACACACACACACACACACACACACACACACACACACACACACACACACACACACACACACACACTTATCGGGGAAAGGCTGGTACAGATTTACCAGCTGTGCCCCCTCTGCCCAGACTATAAGGTAATTAAGCTGCCACCAGTCTACTACTCTAAGGCTCTTACAAGGGTACCCAGTTATGCTTAGTAAAATTAATACTAATACAAATGGTAGAGAGTGACCCATGTAGCAAGGCTTTCAGGAGCAGCCACAGTGTCACTAAAATAAGCATAAGTACTCTTAAGATGTTAAATGTATTCCCTAAAAGACCAGCCACATTGAAAGGTATCTAACTATTTAATAATAAATAATAAAAAGAAAACATGAGAATACTGAATATCTAGTTACAATAAGCACCAGTTTTAATCGCAGGAGATATAAAAAAATAACAGTTGGATAGAGTCACACAGATGCATAAAAAAATAACAGTTGGATAGATTCACACAGATGCAGAAAAACAATACTTGACTAATCTCACTATATTTTTCTGACTAAATAATTACTGTTCCCTAGTTAAGTTAGGCAAATGATGAGTGTTAAGAGTTGCTTACTACAGCAAGGCAAGATGAGGTGTGTGGTTGTATAATATATCTGTGAGAGCTCTTTCCTGTCAGGTTCTGCATAACAAAGTGCTGCTGCAAGAGTTCTGTTATATCACTCACTAGTATCTGAAAAATCATTTTAGTTCTGGTTATAGAATGACTGCACATCTGCTCACCTGACTCTGGTGCAATACGCACCCAGAGCTTTCCTAAGATCTGTTGCAGCATCTGAAAGCTATAAAACAATTTCAAACACTTCCACCCTTCCAGGGTAGAAATTAGTTCACCCCTAAGAACAATACACTAAGGATTTTAGTCCTGGTTTTCCCAGACATTTTTGTCTCTGGCTGCAATCAGACCTGTACAATAAATCTTTGTGGCCTAAACCATCCCATTTAATTTTCAACTTATTTTTCAAAATTAGCTGGACTGAAATTAAACCCCTTCCCTTCCAGACTTATCTGTTAAAACATATACATTTAATCAGTTGTACATGTATGTCAGACTATTATTGCATCTCTTTTCTGTCCAGCAAGACCCACTGTTGATTAACACAAGCAACTTTACAAGTACAAATCAGTGTTATAGTCAAATGACATAAAATTCTTTACAAAACTCCAGCTAGCTATGCTGGCATATGTTACACATATACTGCCCTGCTCTCCCTGGCACAGATGGCACTACCTCATATCATCACACTAACAAAGGGCTTAAGGGGATCATTAGGAACATCAGAGCCAAGTATGAACTTAAAATAGCTAGTAACACAAAAAATAGCGGCAAACTTTTTCTTTGCCTATGTCAAGAAGTTAAGAATGAACCCTCAACAATATTCAGAGCTAGTCCATAATAACACTACACTCTCTGACTCAAAGGAAATAGCTAATATCCTACTTACAAATTTAGTGCAAATATTACTCCACCCACAGTTATAGCTATCCCACAGGTTCCACAGTCACAGCCATCCCTTTTAATAACTATGAAACAAGCTCTCCCAGTCCTTTCAAAAACTAAGAATATTTCATCCATGGGCCATGCTAACATACCAGGTTGCCTGATTATCAGTGCCAAATATGGGCTTTCTAAACCCCTACTTAACTTCTTTAATCTAAGCCTCTCCACATGTTAAATTCCCAAAGCCTGAAAAACAGCTATTGTACTGCCATTACACAAGAGTGGCCCAACCTTGGACCTTGGTAAGTATAGACCCATTAGTCTCACTAGCTTCATGTGTAAAGCCATGGAGCATATTTATCTCAGATTTCATTAATCTGGACATTGAAAATCTCTCAACCCTGGACCCTCATCAATTTTGTTTTATCAAAGGAATTTCCTGCCTCTTACTTTAATAGTGGATAGTGGTTATGCAGTGAATACAGCATAACCCCATGCAAGCATTATTGATAAATTTGTGAATCTGAATATAAATCTTTATATTGGACAATAAATAGCTAACTGGTTGTGTGACAGAACGTATGTGGTTAGAGTAGCAGCTGCCACTTCTGAAAGCAAAACAGTTACCAGTGGTGTACCACAGAGCACAGTTTTTGGCCATTTCCTATTTGGCATACATTTCTCATAGATTTATATCATAAGCTCGAAAGCTGATAACTCCGAAGCACATAACTCTGAACTTCAAACCTCAAAGTTCAAAAACGTCGAACCATAGAACGGAGATCACCATAGAGTGCAGCAAGGGAAGATTTTCCTTTACTGCACTGCAGTGCAATCTCGGAGTTGGTATATTTAAGTAGGGGTGTGGGGGGTGCAGGGGGGCTTGCCCCCCCTGCATAGAGCATTTTTTTTTGTTTTGGGTAATTAGGGGTTTTTTTGGTGGATTTGATGTTATCAGCTTTCGAGGATTGAAGTTCACGGTTTTGTGCTTCTGAGTTATCAGCTTTCGATCATCTGATATAGTCCCTTTCTCATACCTTCAGGTTAGTAATTCTGCCTATGATAACTAAGTTTGCAGATGACTAAAGTGGGTGTTGTTATTTGATCTTCAACTGATTATTTGATCAGTACGGTTGTTGATAATTCTTTATCATTTGATCATCATGTCTCCGCAGTAGTTTGGAAAGCTTGAAATGGTCGGCAGACTGATTGCCTAGTACTTACCTATTAATCTATGAACATTTCTAGACTCTGCAGGTACCCTTGTAAGATAGAGGAGCTCTACCATTGTACCTATAATCACATCTCACATATAGGTAGTACTTTGACTGCCATTTTATCTTTTTTAGTTGTAATTGTAAACATAGCATAGTTAACTTTTCCCTCTGCATCTTGAAGCTTTTTTGTTGTTTGGTCTGCTTTACATTTGAATATGCAAGCTCTTTCTTGTTCAAACTCAGTCCCCGGGATTTAGCAAGCTCTGCATGACCCAAAAATATGACACAAAGTTGGAAATAAGCTTTTAAACCCAAATCAGCATTTTGCCATGATAGTCAATGGCATGCATAAGACAACAATACCAGGGAATAGTGGTTGCTAAGGGGGAAGGCTCAGTGTGTGTGGTAACTATGAATTAACATTCTGTTTTATGCAAATGAGAGAACTGATACTGAATCACAGAATTCCTCTCAATGTTAGCTTGCACCCAACCGTGTAGGTGCAACAGCACCATGATATAAGTATAAGAAGTAAATGACCTCATAAGGGGGACTGTCATGCATGCTGTAAGCGGATTGGAGCTCTGTGGCCCGTGTTTTCCCTTAGCTAAGCACAGCTAAGGAAGGGGGTGTGTCTGAGGCTGCCTAGCAGTGTTTACATTCTCTAAATGGGTGTGCGTGCAGTGCACTGAGTTTTAAACAAAAAAGAAAAAAGAAAAAAGAAAACACAGGAAATAGCAGCTTTGTTAACATCTGAGCACTGGGTATGTGTGGCGCGCCTCGGGGCTTAAGTGGGAAGGCAATGGGAAGGGAAAACAGCAGTAGGAAGGCAATTGAGGAGAACTAGTATAGCTGGCAGGTGAAATGTATCAGAATCAGCCAATTACACAGGCAGCAGCCCAGCCCAGCTCAGAACACTACTATAAACTATGCAAATGCCTTCCATTCTGGTTTTTCCCACAAACTACACCACCGGTGTACACAGACGGGGAAATTTTACCTGCCAAAACTAACAAAATGTTAGGGGCTGCTGTCACTCTCATACATCAATATGTGCAAGAGGCTGAGGGTGGTGAGGATGTGAATGCTGATGACCAACCCACAGTGAGGAGAAGGAGAAGAGTGTACAGACCCAGGGTAACCTACTAGGGGCTACATGAGCTGGAGATAGTGGAGCGCTATAGGGTGGATAGGGGCATTCTACAGCAAATTGTTGAGCTGCGCTGGCCACGCCTCACACACAGAACCAACAGAGGGGAACCCATCCCAGTGGATACCAAAGTATGTGTAGGCCTAAGAATACTAGCCACAGGTACCTTCCAAAGGCCAACTGGGGATATCATGGGGATCTCACAGGCATCAGCATACAGGGTACTCCACAAGTTCCTGGATGCCATGTCAGCACATGCCAGTGAGCACATATATTTCCTCAACACCCATGAGGCGTTGATCAGCAATATGTGTCTCTTCCACCAAATAGCAGAATACCCTGAGGTAGTGGGTGCTACAGACTGCACACATATACACATCAAAGCGCCACCCATTGAGCAGGGTAGGGTCTACATAAACTGCAAGGGCTTCCCTTCCATCAACTGCTAGGTTGTGTGTGATGCCCAGGGCATTATCTTGAATGAGTGTGCTGGCAGCCCTGGAAGCTATCATGACTGAAACATCTGGCATATGACACAGATGTACCAGAAATTTGCCAGTGGGGATATCCCATATAGCCACCTAGTGGGGGGATGCTGGTTACGCACTGGAGCCATGGCTGATGACACCCATCAGAAATGCACCCCCCCCCCCCAAACAAGAACTCCATAATGAGGCACACACACAAACCAGAATCATAGCAGACTGTGTGTTTGGGATGCTCAAGTCACGGTTCCGGTGCCTGGACATATCCGGTGGTGCCTTGCAGTACTCTCCAGCTGCATGTACACAAATGTTCATTGTATATGCCATGCTACACAATATGATCTTGCGGAAACAGCTGCAGCCGGAACAGCATGGGACAAGGCCACACAGCCCCCCACCATTGCCAAGGCCATTACAGGCACAGAGGGACTCGGAGGAGGAACAACCTGCGCCTGCCCATGTAGGCAGAAGGAGGCATGCCCAGTATGCCCAGGCTTTGGCAAAGAGGCAACACATAGCACATACAATGACACGGTAGGGACCCAGGGACTGACACCTCTCTCTGACTCGTACATACAGTAAAAGGGATGCCAAACATGACACTACCTGTGCTTTACCATGTATAGGGAGTGTACTATGTCCATCTGACATAGTCAGCCCTCCAGCACCATCCTCAATACTGGCACAGCCACAAGGTAAGTCACTCTTCCTATCAATTGCTGAATCGAGTAGTATGTTCTACTAGTTGTAACTATGGTATGGATGTGAGCATGCAAGCGAATCGGGTGTCTGAATGGGATGGCAACAGATAGTGGACACCTATAGGGGCAGCATGAAATCCATAACAAATACTGGTGTCAACAAAGTAGGTAGTACTAGACAAGGTGACAAATCCCACTGCAGTACATCTGGTGGCCCAAATGTGTGTCCATAAGACACACACATATGCATGTCAGTGAGGCTCACATACCCAACACCAGCCTCAGCCAATAGGACAGGTGTAGATGACCATAAAGAAAGGCTGTGCTAAGGCCTCCAATTGATGCAATGGTGAACAGCCTCCCTCCAGACCTACAAAGACAGACTACAACAGGTCTGGCAGTTGTATGCTAGTTCTAAAGGGTAAGAAGTCTGAAAATGAAATATAGGCATGGGCGCCAGAACCATAGAGCGAGGGGGGAGGGGAGCCCCCCACTTTTGCAGATCATCTCATTTAAAAAATAAAATGCCACGGCTCAAAAGACAGATGTAGCTGAAGGATTCAGCTGCATCTATTCTAGCATGTCTTTTTTTTTCAATTTCCCGTCCCGAATCACTACCGGCAGCCGAAAAGACAAACAGGTGGTAAACTATAAGCACCGGAACCACGGGGTGAGGGGGAGGAGAACTCATGCACACGTCGCACACTAATTTAAACACAAAAGTGTGCAGAAAGCACTTCTTGCGGATAAGGCTCCCAAATGTCTGCTCCATGGATAACTGCTTACTTCTAAGGCTCCAGTTCTGGAGTAAGTCAGTGATATTTCATTCTGTTACGCTTATACAGTAAGTAATGGCTGTTTATTTTATGCAGTAGCTCTGAAGTGATAGCGATGGCCGTTTAGTGCTAGTTCCATTTATTTTATGCAGTAGCTCCAAAGCAGTATTTCTTGTGTGTAGCTCATAAGTGATATTTTGTGTGTGTGTGTGTGTGTGTGTGTGTGTGTGTGTGTGTGTGTGTGCAATTGGGCTCAAACCCTGTACCTTAGGTAAAGGGGCCTAGCATTTTCTAACCACACCACCACAAGTGATTCAGGGATTTTGGCTCATACTTTTGGTCTGTTCCTCTTAAGATTTGTGGCTTTCTGGCAAATCATAATGAAAGCCCTTTACGTTTCAGTCTTACCATCTTTTTATTTCGAAACACATAGTAACACAAAACACTATTTTAGCAACTTTCTAAGATTATACAAGCAATATTAAAAATGTGTCCCTGGTTTTAGCCCTTTCCCACCCCCCCCAAATAAATTTTGGCTTTTTTCAGATTTCTTCTGCTGTGAAATTGAGAGGTTTAGCTGTGTCAAGTGGATGGTGCAGTGGTAGTGCTGTTATTACACAGCAAGAGGTTATGTGGTTTGATTCTTGGCTGGGGTGCCTTCTGTATGTCCTCCCTGTATTTTGGGGGGTTTCCTCCCATGTTATAAAGACATGCATCTGGAGCATTTCTTTCTGCCCTCTGCTGAAAATTGGCTTTCTTCCAAGTGTGACTTTCCTGGTTAAAAAAAATGTTAAATAAATAAAAAAATTTACAAGGAGCTGAGAGCTTCAGGTGAAGAGAAGTTTAGCACTGCGTATTCCAAGACTGTTAACACAACAGGTCGTAGCTTACTTTTGATGCAGAAGGCGGTGGGTTTTACTCCCACAGTATACAGATAGATCGCTGATACTGTACTATGTTGTATTTTAAAGGGAGTGGATGCTACAGTCTTGTGAATGTCCACCTTTGGAGGAGTTACATAGTAACTATGAACCTGTTATCAGTTTGACATCCATCCCCTTTTGCAATAGTATTAGCTTATCATTTTTTAATATAACATAGGCAATTTATTCTTCAACGGCAACAGCCAATTTATTTTTAGACGAAACAATGAAATATAGAGTTGTTTCCTAGCAGCAACCTCTTCATTAGTTAGAGATCCCTTAAATGTGGAATTATTTAGATGACTTACTTCTGTAGACATTTTGCATATTTATTGATATTGGTGGATTATGAGAAGTTTGAGTGGCCTTTTATGATTGAAATTTTCTAAAATGGGTAGTTTTGTTTTGTCATTATTGGTTCATACATTTTGTTTCATTGCTTACTGGAAGACTGTTCAAAACTACAGATTTAAAACACATTCTAACAACTGGTGCTGTATTATACAAGGAATATAATTTAATACAATCAGGAAGGTGAATCAAGGAATGCATACATGTATGCATGGCCCTAAAAATGTGTTTGAAAACAGCCCAGAGGAAAGTGTGAAAGGCTCAAAATTATGGGCAAATTTTAAGCTTTACTCTTTTTACCAAAGCAATGGATGAAGGTAAAACAGTTCCCACCACATTACCTTGACCTGGCCAAGCCTTTTGACACAAGCCCCTACTCAGGTGAAGTACAAAAGATGAATAAAGTAGGAGCAAACACTTACATCACCATCTGCATTGCCAACTTGGCTCACAGGATGCAGGAGATCAAAACAGGGGAATAGACCAGTCACCAATGGAGTCCCCCAGGGTTCGGTGCTGAGACTTTTTCTGTTTAGCATATACATCTCAAAAGTAAAATAAAATACCAAAGAGCTTTGGCCAGCTAAGTTTGAGATGACTGCAAGCTAGGAGAAGTTATTGAATCCCCAAATGACTTAACCATCATGCAGGAAGGTTTGTCTCAAATAATAACCGGTGAAAAATCATGACAATGCCCTCTGAGAACTGATCCAATTGTTTGGCATTTGGGAACTTGTGCATACAGTGACCTAACTTTTGACCAACATGTGCCCAGAGTCATAAGAAAGCCTTTCTATATTGCACATCTTATAAACAAATTGATTGTGACTAGATCTAGAGATGTTGTTGTCCCCCTTTACAAAGCTCTCATTATATCAGTCATTTTGTATATTGCCCACTTTGGCATGTATCTGTCCAGCCCCATGCAACAACTGGAATACTTTCAGAGATACCTTACTAAAAGGATACAAGTCCTAAACAATAGGTCTTGCATGGAGCACCTCAAATATTTATTACTATACTCAGTAACCTACAGAGTGCTTAGAGGTGACATGTCTGGCATACAAAGGATCCTCCAACATAATACAGATGGACCTACTGAACATCAGCAAGTCAAATGGCATCAGAAATACTCAGTCCAAGTATCTAAACTGAATGTTGTGGAGAAATGAATATATATATCACAGAGGCTACCACTGTTCCGGAACAGACTAGCCATAAAAATAAAGCAAAGCTCATCCATCCATATTCAAATGCAACTTGGATCTAAGGATGGGTAATAGAAAATGTATTCCAGGATTTCCCCTCATATCACTAATGAATAGAGGCAGTTCCTAAATGCTGCATCCCTTACATGGCCCCCTAAAATTATCTATGGTATGACCACAGTTGTTCTCACTAGGGCTAATATACAATTGTCAGCCATGAGATAGGTAAGACCAATCAGAAAATGTTAATTCAAGCACCAAAAGGGAATTGGCTAAGCTTAGAATGTCCTGCAAGTGAACCTATGTTGTGGTAGCAAACAGTTATAAAAGAATTACTCTTTTTAGTTCACTAAGTGCGCCTGTAACCCTCCCCTCCCCAAGTCTTTAACAGTTTCCAGTGCCTATGTAGGTCAATAAAACCTAAGATCTGTACTCTACTGATATGCCTCTAGTCTGCATGATAGGTCAGAATACAAAATGAAATGGAAGCCAACAGAGTACCTGAAATACCAGCACAGTCATAACAAATGTTGACAGTTGTGAGGTGTGCCCCCCCCCACACACACACACACAATCTTATGTAGAAATGCAGTAACATGTATGTGTGTGGTTAATAACAGTGGAGCATAGACTACCTGAGTTGGCCCAATTTACAGGATAGATTGTTGCATGTGTACAATATGCAGGGGTCCGTGTGTTAGGTTGTTGTGTGTTCAATTTTGTCTGGAAGTGTTCAGCATGTAAACATGGAGGGTTGTGTCTCAGTCGCCTATGGCCAGTACCGTTGATGACAGGGCCATGTTCTGACAACTGCACTGCCAACCACAATGCATCTCAGCAATGCCCATGTCAGCAGTCGTCCATACTCACTGTCCAGATGTCAATATCTGTCACCATCTGAAAGATGGACATGTCATGAATGTGGGCCCAGACATACACACAGTACACAGGTGGAAGTACCCTAGACAGAGTACATAAAATGTAACTGTTAACTGCATACACCTTTTGAAGAAGCTGAAGTATTTTGTTCAGTGAAAGCGCTTACATACAATAAACAGTTGGATATTCCATTGTCTGCTCATTTTCTTTTTCTTGTTTTGGTTTTGCTACTTTGGATTTGCGACCCTTGGAATTGTACATACAGCTTAGCAACACATTAGTTGTCTGTGTAATATGGAATACTGATGCAGTCTAGCCAATCAGTGGCAGACCACAAAAGGCACAGTTATGAAGTAATGAGAGACTGCCTATGTCCCTGCACAAGGCAGCATAAGGGGAATGTCCCAGGTATATCTGTGAGTCAGCTGCAAGAACCTTCCATTTCACACATGCACTCAGCTCACCCCACCTTCAGCCACAGGTTTATCACAGATCATATCCCTACTGTTGAGAATGAGTACAGTATGACCCCCACTTCTGTATGGGAATACCCACAGAATGCAGCATGCTGAAGAAGTGTCCCATGCAGGTGTGACCCTAGCTGTAAGCAGCACCCTGCCAGCATCCAGACCAATGGATTAATATGGACAGGAACTATTGCCGTTAACACCTTGCATGCTTACGCTGTCACCCCAGGGGAATCCAGTGGCTCACAGTCTGGGAATGTAGGAATGACAGAATGCACTGGCCTGCTACAGATGGCCTGCATCATTACCAAATGCCCTACAGTCCTCTGTCAAAGGCCTGTGCCTCACCCGTACTGTCAATGTATGTAATCTTATGGGGTCCCAACTAACAACATAACAGTCAAAAAAACACAAATGCAAGGCCATGTTGACAAATCCCAGTAGCATGCCCACCATATCCTACTGCATGAACTGTGGACCAACCCCTAAGTACCGTTGGGATGAAGGGGCAACTATAGGGATACTTCTCAGATATAGCTCACACAATGTTAGGAAGAGATTAGAATAACAGAGTGGGGGGGTGTAGAAGCATGGATGTCATGGAGTGTGTGAAGTCTGAAACTCTGATGTGTGTCCATACTATCCCTGCCTGCAAACCCAGCAATGGGTGGCTACAAACCTGCTTGTAAGCCACAATGTAAAGGGGAACTGACCAGATATATGAGCCCTGCCTCTGGGTAACCTGGGTGAATCTGTACAGCTGAGAGGTATGACCATTCTGTTACATTGATATATGTACAAGCAGGGGATCCTCGGCCACCACAGTACCAAGGTGCTGGACCATTTACACAGACCCATCAGCAAGTGTGTGCAGCTACTCCTCCAGAATGGCATGAGTGTGCAAGAATATGTAGGCTGCAGACCACAGTACTGGACACATCTTCATTCATCTTGTATTTCCCAGGAAATAACTGTGAGCAAATACGTATATCTGTCAGTAGTTGATGACTCTGCTAACAGCAACCATGTAACACAAGTAACACAGACACAATAGTTACAGTATCCCACTATCTGTCACCCATTGTGACTCCATATTGTCAACCTAGCTACAGATATCCTGCAGAAACAGGTTGCTAGCTGTAGGTGTAGAACACCAAATCCTGGAATGGAGTGCAACCTACCTGGAATGGATTCACACACTCAATACAGAAGGTCATACTGGGCATGCTTCTACACTTAGAGAAATGAAGCCCATGTCTGATGACACAGTGGACTATACATATTTGTCATTCGCAGATGTCTGTGCACACACACCACATTGTACACCATTCATGCTTTGCACACACATTGGATAGGAATACTCACACAAATCCAAGGCCAACACACTATAATATGTCAAACATACACACACAGAAATTTGGGGAAGAGAAAGACAGACAGTGACAGAGAGATTTCCATCATGAGGCCTGTCCCACCCACCATACATCCAATTGGTCAATATCACATGATGTGCTGATGTCAGTCACTGTAGACATTGCTTTTGGTAGTCCTCAGCCCTATAGTGTCTGTGGTGCTTGTGATAACTGTGTAACACAATAGAATAAATCCGTATTCATCTAGCATCTGTATACCCAGTCCTGTCAAATGTAAAGTTCTGTGTGACTGAGTGTGTGTTTCCATAGGAATGGTTTATGGACCATTCACACACACTGCATTTCCCATTGCCCATGTTAGCACACCTACTGATGTCAGTCACCTTGAAATAACCCTTTGGATAAATAACAGCCCTATGAGCTCAGTGGCACTTGTGATAGCTGCATAATGCTGTGGTGTAGCATGCTAGTTAGGTAAGTTCTAATCCCTGAGATGACAACTGTGAAACTGTGTGTGTGTGTGTGTGTGTGTGTGTGTGTGTGTGGAGATGAATGACTTTGAGGCCATTCACAGTCACTACATCTCCCATTGCCCTACAAATGCCAGCCTCATAAGCTCCATGGTGCTTGCGATAACTGCGTAATACTATAGTGTAGCATACAAATTAGGTAGGAGTTCTAATCCCTGAGATGGTAATTGCGAAATGATGTGTATTTGTCTGAGAAAGTGTGTGTGTCTTTGATAATACCTGATTTTGTGGACATTCACACTTACTACTCTCCCCTTACCCCTACTTTAGCACTGCTGCTGATGTTAGTCACCTTCAAAGATACATATGGAGAGCTCTCCAACATGTAAGCTCCATGGCATGTGCCATAAACACGGAACAATGTAGTAACAGTCACTACACAGGTATGGGTTTGAATCTCATATGTGGCAAGTGTTTGTGTGTGTACATATGTATGTCTGTACCTTAAAGATTTTGGCACCATTTATACCCAGTACACATCTCAGATCCTGACTTTAGCAGTCCTGAAGATATCATCCACCTTAGAAGTACCTGTTTCCAACCCTAAACCATGTCATATCAGTAGTACATGTGGTAAATGCGTAACATAATGGTCCATAAAGATTATTAAATTGAGGTTTGAACCTCACCCCTGGCAAATGTAAATGTGTGTGTAGGGTAAAATTATTTTTGGGATCTTTCACCCACTACATCACCCAATGCCAATATTTACAAAGGCTAGTGATGTTCCTCACCTTAGAAGTAACTTGAGACAACATCCATCGTATAATCTCTGTGGTGCATGCGATAAATGTTGTACACTATAGTAACAATACATAGCTAGGTAGGGGTTTGAATCTCAGTACTGGCAAGTGTGTGTCATCACTATCCTGTGTGGAGTTTGCTGTGATTGTGTAATAACAGGATCCATTGTGGGGTGGGTTTTGCTAAATTATTATGTTGAGAACCTAGTATATGTCACAATGTCCACCTTACAAGGACAACAGATATCAAACATCAGAGAGGTTGGTGTAGACAATCCATAGCCCTACATGTGACATTATGGATTGGTGAACAATACAGACAATCCTTCTATTAGTCAGAGAACACTCTCCACCCATGTCTCATACACAAACACACTTTGCTAGGCAACAACCACTATATTGGTAGTTCCCTGCATACTGCTGCACAGATAGTAACCACGGTGTGATTGCAGTGAACTACATGCCTGTTGACCACAACAGTGCCACTGACATGAGAAAATACTTTGATGTGTTACATCTCCTGACTGAGTGTGTGTTCTCCAGCAAGTAAAAGGACATGGCACTCTGCCCCCCCCCAGTAGGCAAATAAATGTGTACAGTGACCCTTTTGCCATGTTCCCCACTGGATGCTTGCAACAACTGTAGAGTCTGCAAACGTAACCCACAAAGGGAATACCATGCCTTATACACATGCCCTATATGGATAGATGCCACTAACTCCACTGCACACCTGTATCATGCTGTCATTGTAGGTGAAAGCATGACATAGGTTCATAGGTAGGTGCTAGGCTATCGGCCCAAGGGCCTAAGTAAGCCTAGCCAGCAAGGTTCCCAGGCTTATGCCACCCAAGAAAGTTAATTTCCTGTGTTTCTGTCAAGCAGAGCCACAGAAGTGACCCCCGGGGTGTATTTCCTATTTTCTCATCCACTCATCAAGATTTTTCTTGAAGAGTGCTAATGAGGACCTTTGCTTGACTCAGATGGTGGTAGCTTGTTCCAGAGTATATGTATATATATCAGTTACATAGCCAGGTCTCACCAAATGAGGTCAAGAATGCTACATCAGAAGATAACAATCTGTCCACACAACATGCCCCAGAGACCTCGAGTACACATCAAAGAACATGCGTGTGGGACATGTGCATAACCCAGACATTGTCCATGTTATGGAATATAGATCACATACATGGGAATCAGTGCACATCACTGGCCACCCACAATAGTAACCCAGATGAGTGCATGGTGAATACAATACCCACCTCTGGGGACCACTCCAGGGACTACACCCCTGAGGCACACAGGGGACTATTGTCATGTGGCCTGATGCCAAGGTATTCCCTTTGCCTAGCCTTGTACAGCCTTCAGGCCCATTCACCTACTACACACCTGTGAAGCAATGAACCTATGCAACTCAGTACTGGCAAGTGTGTGTGTGTGTGTGTGTGTGTGTGTGTGTGTGTGTGTGTGTGTCTGTGTGTGTGTGTGTGTGTGCGTGTGTGTGTGTGTGTATGTGTGGAGATGAATGATTGTTAAGCCATTCACACTCACTACACCTCCCATTGCCCTACTTTACCATGCCTGCTAATGTCATTCACCTTGAAAAAAACCCTTTGGCCATGTTTCAGCCCTCTAAGCTCAGTGGTGCTTGCAATAGCTGGTAATACTGTAGTGCAGCAAACTAGTTAGGTAGAAATTCTAATCCTGATCCTGTCAACTGTGATAATGTGTGTGTTTCTCTGAGAGAGTGTGTATTTGTTTTCATTAACACCTGATTTTGTGGACATTCACACTTACTACAATTCCCTTACCCCTCCTTCAGCATTGTTGCTGATGTCACTCACCTTCAAGGATACCTTTGGAAAGTACCCCAACATGTAAGCTCTGTGGCATGTGCAATAACTGCATAACACTGTAATAGCAATACATAGTCAGATAGGGGTTTGAAACTCAGTACGGGTAAGTGTGTGTTATGTGTGTGTCATCAGTACCCTGTTGGGGTAATTGTGTAATGACAGGATCCATTGCAGTGTGGGTTTTGTTACATCATTATATTGAGGACCTATATGTCCCAATGTCCACATTACAAGGCCAACAGTTTTCACACACTGTAGAGGTTTCAATCATTAGCCATGTGCAATTACTATGTGACAGTATGGATTAGTAAACAATACAGGCAACTCTTATAACACCCAGATACCACTCTCCACCCACAGATCATACACAAACATACTTGGCTCTTACTCTTACTCTCACTCTCTTACTCCCTTCCTTTCTTACTTTGTCTCTGTCTCTGTCTATCTCTCTCTCTTTCTCTCTCTCTATCTCTCTCTCCCTCTCTGGTGGATGTGGAAAAGTACATCTGTTTTGCATAGGCAGCAGCTTGAGTTTTGTAAGTAATGCTCATGATCAGCTGATGGCCTGTGCACAAATTGCAGTCCCCCATTTGCTAATTGCATGTGGAACAGCTGTGGTATCATTCCTATAGCCAATCACATGAAAACACACTCCTATGACTAAGCACTTCATGTGGGTGTTGGCCCTTTTCCTTCACTGTGAGCAAGACTTCATGTGGGTGTCTGACAAACAGCATCACAGAGGGTAGTTGGAAATACCTCTTACAACATACACTGTGGAGAAAGGCCAACAAACAAAAGGGGGGTGTTCCAGACATGGGGCCAAAATGTAGGTCTTGCTGTTCAACATTTGAAATGATTTTTTAACAGAGTTTGTGTGGATATGGCTGTTGTACATGATTTCAAGTCTGGCATGACAGTGTTATGTGGTTGAGGAAACTCTCACCTGTACTTCTATCTGCAGACTGGCCAGAGTTTTGAGTCTTAGATGCGGTGTGTTACTCAGACATTTCCTATCTTTAGAAATGCAGCAGCATACTCTGATGATTGCAGTCAGTACATTGTGACATTCATGTGAGTTACTGACTTCATATCCCTCAGAAGAGATATGTTAAACCCTGTTATGCCAGGAATTTTCTCAGTTTATCACAGCAATATGTCAATATTGGCCCTGTGCTTGTGCCTTTGTCCCCCAAGTCTGTCATCCTTTGTCCATATGTCATGCAGTAAGCCATGCATATTTACAGTATATCATTATTTACTGACATCATACCTGATAACAAGCCAGTGATATATCAGACTGCTAGACATGTTATGTACAGTATGCCTTATATTTGAGGACAAAACCTGGACATTCTGTTGTAGTCTGTACGGTAGTGAGGTATGTGTACTTATGGTGATTGTTGACAGTGTCAGTATTTTGTAGCATTGTATTGTGAATATGTAACTTGGCCTGTGTACAGACTGTGGTAGATGTCAGTGTTCTTGGTCCTGTTCTGACTTTGCATGCTGCTCCAGTTTCTGGTACCCTATCAGCGTATATGTTTGTAGGGCCTTACTGAGATATCCCATACCACAGTCAGGCATCAGACTACACTGTGTATTGGGCCAGTATATGCAGGGTTAGTGTGTGATTGGCAAATATGAGAATGGTTTTGTTCACACAGTCCATATACTGTACTGTTAATTAGGCTTACCATAATGTGACTGTGACTGTGTTCAGATTGGTTGTGGGTATGCACTTTCACACCGGTGTCTGTTACTCTGTGCTGTTACATGCCTGTAATGCCTGCTATATCTGTAAATACATGTGTATTCCCCCATAAGAAACTTGGGTCAGTGTTGTGGCAATCTGCCTGTAGTTTATACAGTGCTTTGTGACATGCCTAGCAGTTCAGTGTATTTACCTAGTGTGATGTTATGTCCAGATATTTGTCAGATGTACTGTTGCCTGGTCACCATATGTGCTGTGTATTTCTGAAAAAGCAGTGGGATGCTGTGAAGATGTATATCACTAACTAGTGGGAAGTATGTGGCCTTGGGACCTCTGCTCCTCCAGTTAATATGTGTTAGGACAGACAGGAGGGTGTGAATGCATCAAATGTGTGAGCTTGTCTATTCCAGTATTTCGTGATATCCCCATTTTCATGGCTGTAAACATCCCCTTTGTTAGGCTAGGTCCACAAGTCTTGCACTAAGGACTTCTGTGTATACCTCTGGACTGACCAGGTTGTGTAAGACTGTCCACGTTTATTGGTCATATTTCTGCTGTATTCCACAGGATCATTACTGTGATTTGTGGTACTTCACTATGATGATCTTATGATGTCTGTCAGTAACTGATGGCATACATGTCAGTATCAGAAGTGACTTCCTACATAACATGTCTGTTGAAACAACCCCTGTCACTGTAGCAACATTCTACATTTATACCTGCAATACTTACATTACATTCCCTTGCACTAAGAGGTTGTGACTTATGGTGCTGAGGTATGACTCCACTACTTGTTATGGGGATATGTTTATATATATATATATATATATATATATATATATATATATATATATATATATATATTTGTTGTTTGTCTTTTCGGCTTTTTCCGGTTAGGGGTCGCCACAGTGGAACTCTGGTCCGCTAATGATTGGCAGTAGATTTATTCATATATATATATATATATATATATATATATATATATATATATATTTATTTATTTTACATTTGTTTACCAGGAAAGTCCAACTGGAATGAGGTCCATTTACAGCAGAGGCCTGGGGAGAAAAGCGCCACATCAAACAATATGTGCAGTGGTAATTATACAATCAAAAGATATGTCTTACAGGCAGTAATAAATTTACAATAACTTGTTCCAAGCAAGCTTAATTTACACATAGAAGGCCCTGGATGGCAATATTTGGGAGAAAAAACTCCACATTAAACAATATAACCAAAAGAGACATCACACAAGACATAATAAATAACAGTCAATGTGTCACCAGAGTGCTACACCCCTTGTAGGACAAGACAGCAGACCAGCATCCTGCTGACACATAGACACCTAGAACACAAACAGAATACATTATGCAGACTACAATCAGTCAGAGTTAATAACAGCTATAATGCATCATGGCTGGACATCTACACACCCTGATGTGTAAGCATTAATCATTCCAGCTGAAAACACGTTCAACAGCATTACATTGCTAAATATTCACCCTGTGCATCAGAACCATATCAGCATGTCCCTGCATCGATGGTATGGATGACATGGATGTGGCATAGGTATCATCATATGCACAGGGTGTTTTGGCAGGTTTGCCAGAGGCCTAGCCTGAGCCATTTGGTTGACATCATGGGTGTGGGTTGGGGGGTTCGTTATTAAATGGGCTGTGCAGATGTGGTGTGTGTAGGTATGGAGGTGCCCTAGCTGTGTTGGTAAAGTGTGTGTGTATGAATGCACACATCTGCCATGTGGTTGCCCTATACAGGGGTTTGTTGGACAGCTGCAGACTGTACATGACAGGGTGTACAGTTCACTGTCTCTGGCCACAGACATGGGAACTGTGCCTTCCAGGGGTTTCATGTGCACTACCAGGCAGAAGCCCAGATAAGTTACTCTCCCCTGATGATAAAGTCCACTGGATCCGCATCCCTGTTGGGACTGGCCAGGATCACGTGCATGTGGCCTGTTGCATTGTGGTGTGGACGGCACCCCCCCTGCAGTCCTGTTGCTGGTTCTGCCACTACAGGAGCAGCCATGAGTTGTTGCACATCCATTTGGTGTTGCTGACCTACGTCCGTGTGGCCACTGCCCTACTCACCACATGCTCTACCACAGACACCACATGGTCGAGGATTCCGACAATCTCATCCAACCGTCTATCCAGGACCTCTGCAGAATAACAGTGGGCCCCTGCAAGATCATGGATGTTGTCAATACAGCAGAATGACTAGCCCTCTGGAGCCTCAGACTCTGTCTGATGTTAAGTTCCATACATGCCTGTGCCTCCATGATGGTCCAAAACATGCATCTGGTGACACATGTTGTGGCACTACTACCAGGGGTATGATAGCCAGCAGCCCTCCTATGAGCACTCCTGTACATCTGCCTGTGTGGTACCTTGTTGGTCATCCGACTATGGCTGCTGTGTACATATACACTTGCCATAGTCCCCCCATGCCATCACCCACCAACTGTCCCTCCTCTATGGCCACTGGTGATGGGGTATATGTATGGGCATTGAGACTGTGTGCAGGGATGGGGTGGATAAAAGTGGGATGTCAACCGATGGCACAGCTTCAGCCCCTGACAACACTCCCTGTGTGTCACCATGCTTATCATCATTGTCACAGTCTGCACGGACACTAACATCAGTTTGCCTGCAGGAGGGACCCTGACCCACCTCGCCACCTGTGAGGGGCAAACAAAAAATGTAATTTAAGACATGTATGTTATAGTTTACCTCTACACACACTCACACACACACACACACACACACACACACACACACACACAGTTTCACAGTTGTCATCTCAGGGATTAGAACTTACCTAATTAGCATGCTACACTACAGCATTATGCAGTTATCACAAGTGCCACTGAGCTCATAGGGCTGTTATTTATCCAAAGGGTTATTTCAAGGTGACTGACATCCGTAGGTGTGCTAACATGGGCAATGGGAAATGCAGTGTGTGTGAATGGTCCATAAACCATTCCTATGGAAACACACAAGCACCACAGACACCACACACACACACACACACACACACACACACACACACACACACACACACACACACACACACACACACTCACACACTCACACACACACACACACACTCACACACACACACACACACACACACACACACACACACACACACACACACACACACACACACTTACAGGTGAGGTGGCACAAAGATATTACACAGACCTCTCATTACCCAACAGTCAACATGCATGACTTATGGCACATAACAGCATGCACTGCAGCCATACTCAATCCTTGTTACTAACATTATACATCTCTGTGATGCATGAGTTGTGTTAGTAGGTGATGCCTGTCCCCTGGAATACTCGGCACCCATGTACACAGTATTGCTGTGCACCTGTACAGCACACTGGCATGTACTGTGCACCATACCTCATGAGTGAACACACCATTGTTGAATGTGTATATGTGTGGCAGTTATGCTTGCTCTTTTGCTCACAGCCCCTATGTGTTTGTCTGACACATACCTGGGATGATATGAGGACCGACGTCAATAGTTAATCCCTGTCCTTTGAATTGCAGATCTCATCATCAACAATGCATGTATGAGAATAAAATCTGATTACACTGCCAACCTTCAAAGCTAAATGTGGAAATGAGGAGTGTACACACCCTTGTTGTCATGCCAGCCTCTTCCATGGTATGCAGTGGGTCACAATACTGCATACGTTAACATTACACACACCTGATATGTGACATATGACCTGTGCAATCAAATGCAGTATCAAATAAATGTGTTAGTTGTGCAGATGCTGAATGAGATGCATACAATATGTGGGCTGCATAAGTGTGCACACCCTTAACACAATGGTTTGTTGCAGCACCTGTTAAGTGAACTACAAAAGTCACTATTCCTGGAAGGTGTATATTAGCATGGCCAATCTTCACTTACCATTATTTAGTCACTCCGCCCTACAAATGCCCCCAACTCTGCCAGATTGCAAGGTCAGCTCATATGCACAGCCCTTGGAGGTCACACAGTGGCTTCACTATTGCTGTGGAGTTAGGGTTATGTCTGACACAATTCACGACCTTTACTGTGTTCAGATACAGCCATTCTTAGCGAGCTTTGGATGTATGCTTCAGTTCACTGTTGTGTTTTAGGATGACACCCCTCCCCATCCTTAGCCTTCTTGCAAATGCTTGACAACTAAGGGCCATGGGCCACATATGAGTGTTATTTTGCAGTGTTCCAAATTCCAAACGCCATGTCTCCTAGCCTAGTTCCTGCTAATGAACAGCAAACCTAAAGGTGTACACTGGCACCAGCAAGGTAAAAATGGGGATGGTGGCCCTGAGGTGGAGTGAAGTGTTGCCTGTGCACCACATGTATCTTTATGAATACTGCCTGTAGGTTTCAGCCTTGGTCTCATGACACCATTACACATTGCAACACATGCTTTTGGGAGACTTGATGTTATGCATATGCTATCTGGAGAGAGCCCTGGATGATGTTGCCTGTGGAACAACTCTTCCATCTGATTACCCTAACCCATAGGCCATACTTATGCAGAGTCCAGGCAATTGTCGACACAGGTACTGCACAGGCAGTACTTACTAGACATTCCTGCAAGTCCCTCGGTGTTGCTGCATGTTCCTGGGCAACCTCCATTACTAGTTTGCAATGCGTTGTCATCTGTTTTGGATGGACATCTGTTTATTTTCAACATTAATGTTGTTCCATACCTCATACACACATACATGAATGTCTGCACTGTTTGCCATGGTATATGCAATGGTGAGGAAAGGCTACTTTTCCCACTCCTGAGTGCTATCTTTTGGATATGAGATCCATTTCATTGTTTGTAAGATGTGTGCAAGCCATGGCTGCGTCTGTTGCAGGTAAGTGGGCAAATGTCATGGACATACTTCTTGGACAGCAGACCATTATTTGATGTGACATTGAGGCCCTGTACTTGATGGAAGGTCTGTACTCAAGAAAAGTGAATGCTGTCAGTACCTCACAAGCTGCTTCCACAATATGTTATTGGAGTGTGTGCACACATATGCTTCCAGTGTATGTTAAGGTATGTATTCCCCATATTTGTTGTCCTAACATAGGTTTCCATATTACACATTCATTGCTCATGTTAGGATTACATTACAGGTTATAAAAGGTGTGGAATGTGGTATTGTGATTTGCCGTTGTTTAGATCACGAACAGTTGCCATTGTAATCGTGGTGTATACATTGTTGTAGCCACTGTATAAGGGTAATGTTTCAGACATGTCCCTGCTGTAGGGCATTTGTCCCACCATCTTTGTCCATACATCTTGCACTGACAGGGTGTTAGGTATACTACATAACTCTTACATACCCTGCAGATATGCCACCATGGTGACCAGTGTGATGCAGTGCGGTTAACAGCAACAATAAGTGAACATGTACAGTGTGCATTATGGGTAGGTGTGTTACAGGTGTGCATGGCAAATAGCATGGCCATAACATGGCTGGTGTATTGGCAAACATGAACAAAACAACTCCATACTCACCAGCTACAGGCTCCTGTCCCAGTTGTATACCAGAGGGACCTAAATAGTTGTGTGAGAGATGTAATGTTAGTAGCCACACCTGTGACATTGGTACAGAGTGGGAGCAGTATTTCAGCACATCAACAATACAAACCCACAATACTATGCACATCTGTTCATTACTACACTGCAGCAACAGACTATCTTATCAGACATATGCATGTTGATACTTTACAGATGAAAATGGATAAGCAATAGTGGTCTACTAATGTGCCCTGGGGTCTTACCTGCACACTCCTTATCCATTGTGTGGGTGGCATCCACCCCTACAATGCTGTCTTCAGCTTTCTGGCTAGGCTGGTGGGTGGGTGCCCCAAGGCTGGCAAGGAGCTCCTCAGCATGTGTCAGTGGGGGCTGGATGGCATGACCCCCCACCTGTGGCTAACTGGTCCCTCCTAACTGCAGCAGCACGCTAATGGGCATGGCGGATCAGATGTGTGCAGCAATGCTGCACCTGCTCATAATTGCGATTGTGCAGGCCGACATCATTTACCCTGTGGGCGAGCTCATTCCACAGGTCGGTCCTCTCCTCCAGATCCTGGGCCCTGCGACCAAAGAGGATGGCATGATGGACTATGATTAACTGGATTATAGCATCATTTTCCAGGGGTGTGTATGTGGACAGGCATTCCCGGGACATTGTACCTGGAAGACATAAACAGGAAAAAACATCAGGGGACCTTATAAAGTTGTCCACATGCACATCAACAGTGGGTATTACTTGCAAATAATCCAGACTATACCATAACACTGTAAGCTATCATGGCTTGTATATCTTGCATTACACTCTTGGCCCTGACCTGTACAGTTCCCCCAATGTTGGACACTTAATTGCATAATCCACTACACACCATTCATTTCTGTGTAGAGGGATTACAGTGACCATCTTCCATGTAGATGGTGTGTGGATGGTGTTATGAGTGTGTTTGACAGCAGTGTGTGATGGGACAGTGAGCACATGCCTGTGTTAATGTAGGAGGCAAACCGTGATATTCTCATGACCCATGGAGACTTGCTGTTGTTGCCATCAGTCGGCATTATGTCCATGCTCACCACTGATGTGGGCAGGAGTGTGAGTGATGTGCATATCCCCCTGTACTACTGTTGTGGACAGGGTGCCACTGTTCCCACCTATCCTGTCTGATGCAGGTTGCCTGTATCCATGGCATGTGTGTATGAGTTGTGCTTTACTCCCAGTACAGGTTGACTTGTTTTACTGGCTCTGAGATTGCATACATATGTGTAGACATGGTTGCAACTGGCCTTGATGGTTTGCATATGTCTGATTTCTATTCATAGTTAGCCTTACAGGAGGTCACCTGTGAACCTACATGCTTGCTCAGATAGAGGTGCACTTGCTTCCAAGTTGTGGTCTGCACCTATGTGTCCCTGTACAGCCATTATAGCAACCTATTATGTGCTTTGTGTCTCGGTGGTGTCCACCAAGGGTGATTACTCTATTGTTGGTGGAGGATGGTTGTGCAGGTAAGGTACTGCTGATTCCATAAAGCTACATTGGATATGAAGTGTACACACCCCTGTTACAATGCATGATACTTGTGCAATTGGAACATGACCCTACAAAAGCACATGTCAACACAATCCCCACCTGTGATGTGTCCTATAGCCTGCTCAGTTCAATAGGGTACATAACAACCTGTCCTGTGGAAACATATAGATTCATAGGTGTGTACTAGGCTAATGGCCCTGGAGCCTTTACAAGTCTAGCCCATGGGATTACCCTGGCATCGTGCCACCTGACCTTAGTTCCCAGAGCCTCTGTCGAGTAAAGACACTGGAGTGATCCCTGTGGTGAATTTTCTATTTCCCATCCACTCATCAAGATTTGTCTTGAAGAGGGCCAGTGAGGTGTTCTGCTTGACATGTATGGAAGGTCTATTCCATAGCATGGGCAGTTTCTGGGTTATGAACCTGTCCCTCCAACATATGGGAAGTCATACTCAGTACAGCAAGCCAGTTGAATGTTGGTGCACACTCTAACACTGGTATGTTGTGTAAACACCTGCTGAGATGATTACAGCATCCAGTTGTCTTGGTTTGTACTCTAACATCATATCACATCTTCACTTAGCAATGGTTGCTCACCTTCCATAAAACAGCTTTGTTTCTTTTTAAATAGAATTTTACAGGTTATGGATCACATTTGAGGTGAGAAACATTTTGACATGACTTTATGTGGTCTTATTGGCATACAGCACACAGACCTGGCATTCCAACAGGGGTGTGTACACTTTGATACCCAGTGTATATGGGTGTTGATATAGCTGTTAGTAGTAGGCATGGACAGTGGGTCATAACACAGTTGTACACTTCTCTGATTACTAAGTGATAAGCATGCCTACTGTAGTACCTATATCAGTGTCATGGCAATGCAACAATCAGTAGCACTACACATTTTATTTTGTGGTATGCAGTGACAGTGTGGGCCATTGTCCCTTTACCTTTCCTGTATAGAAGACATCCTTCATGTATGTGAGCAGGGGTGTTACAGACAGCAGGTAGCTATACCCCTTATAACAGGGCTTGTGCACACAGGCCAACTACATGGTTGTATAAGGTTCAAGATCTAGGTACAGTGTGTGAGTATTACTGTTATATGCATTGAATGCTGCTAGTTTTACAGGGTTTGTGTGTACATACTAGTTTTGCATGGAATGCAGTCTGTCTGCATAGCCCTCAACTGTGGGCTTATCTACATGATGGCCAGAGGATTGGCTGTTTTGTTTTGTCTGTTCCCCACACAGGTCATGTCCCTGACATATCAGTGGCATTCTCTCCGTTGATTGCTATCGGTACATGGCAACATCCATTTGTGTTTCTGACTTCATATTCATGAGTAAGGGTATGTTGCAACCAATCCTGTAACACAAGCAAGTTTCACAGTGTATAACAGCAATATTTCAAATATGGCCCTGTATTTCAACCTCTGTCCTCCAGCTATATACCAGGCTTTGTCCAGATGTCATGCAGTAGAAGGTTGATAGTTAATGGTCTATCATTATTTAGTGCTGACATTCCTGATATCATTCCAGTGATGTTGTGGGCTCCCACACATGTTGTGTATTAGGTTCCATATATATGAGGGCTACAGCTGGACAAAACATATGTGACCCTGTGCAGTCTGGAGGTCAGTGTGTGGAGAACACTGTTATATGCCCTTGTAAGACATTTTATGGGGGAGGGGTATTAAATGTTTTCAACCTAGGCTGTTACAACATGTGAGGGATATCAGTAATAAGAAACATTAAGGTATATGGCTGTACATTTTCATATGTTTCACCATGGTTAACAGTGGTGGGCTAGACCTTACTGTCTTGCACACAGCTCTGTTTGTCAGTATGATAGTGACATTTTAAGTTAAGCATTGTTATGTAATGGATACATTTACATTGTGACAGCTGATACTTTTCCCCCTAGGAGGTTGAGTACAGAGTGTAATTGGAGGCTGTTGAACTACATCTGTAATTAAGTGTTGATTGATTCTCATCTTCAAGACAAGTGTGTTTTTCACTGTTGTACTACTTGAAGGCTTTAGCCTAAACAGCAAAGTATGTTAGCAAAGTATGTTATGCTTTGCAGATTCTTTGAGAGGTGCATTAATCAGTTACTATGTATTTCAAACACCTAAATGCTATAAGAAATTGCATAAACAACTGAAATAGTACACAAATCTACATTTATCTGTATGCAAACTGAGGGTGGTGTCCTGTCCCTTGCATTGTGTGTGGGTATATGTTTCATGCAATAATTCTCATTTGTAGGAAAGAATCAAACACTGGCCATTTGAAAAGGTGATAACTGTAGGAATAATGGCTGTTTGATATGCTGAGCACCCTCTATATATACTCTTTTTTATATATCTATAAGTATTTATATATGTATGTATGTGTTAAGGAGGAGAAGAGGTGAAGGCATGCCCAAAGGCAGGTAAGGGCTAGGACTGTGATAGTGAGGGTCGGAATTTTGAATGTTGGCAATATGACTGGTATAGGGAGGGAGCTAGCTGATATGATGAACCAAAGGACGGTTGGTATATTGTGTGTGCAAGAGACCAGATGGAAGGGGAGCAAGGCTAGGTGTATCGGAGGCGGTTTCAAATTGTTTTATCATGGTGTGGATGGGAGGACAAATGGCGTAGGCATTATCCTGAAGGAAGAGTATGCTAAGAGTGTTTTGGATGTGAAAAGAGTGTCGGATAGAGTGATGTTTATGAAGCTGGAAATTGATGGTGTAATGATGAATGTTGTTAGTGCATATGCTCCACAAGTTGGGTATGCGATGGATGAGAAAGAAAAATTTTGGAGTGAGTTGGATGAAATGGTGATGACTGCGCCCAAGGGTGAGAGACTGGTGATTGGAGCAGATTTCAGTGGGCATGTTGGTGAAGGGAACAGAGAGGATGAGGAAGTGATGGATAGGTATGGTGTTAAGCAAAGGAATGCAGAAGGTCAGATGGTAGTGGATTTTGCGAAAAGGATGGACATGGCTGTGATGAATACATATTTTAACAAGAGGGAGGAGCATAGGGTGACATACAAGAGTGGAGGAAGATGCACACAGGTGGATTATATCTTATGTAGAAGGGCCAATATGAAGGAGATTGGAGACTGTAAAGTGGTGGCAGGGGAAAGTGTAGTTAGGCAGCATAGGATGGTGGATTGTAGGATGACATTGGTGATCAAGAAGAGGAGGATGAGTGTGAGAGTAGCACCAAGGATCAAATGATGGAAACTGAAAAAGGGTAATTATGAGGTGCTGTTCAGGGAAGAGTTAAGACAGGCACTGTGTGGCAGTGAAGAGTTACCAAATAGCTGGGTAACTACAGCAGAGCTAGTAAGAGAGAAGTCTAGAAGGGTGTGACATCTAGAAAGAGGAAGGAGGACAAGGAGACCTGGTGGTGGAATGAAGAAGTACAGGAGAGTATACAGAGAAAGAGGTTGGTGAAGAAGAAGTGGGATTGTCAAAGAGATGAAGAAAGTAGACAAGAGTATAAAGAAATTAGGTGCATGGCAAAGAGAGAGGTGGTGAAGGCTAAGGATAAGGCATATGAAGAGTTGTATAAAAGGTTGTACACTAAGGAGGGAGAAAAGGACCTGTACCAATTGGCTAGTCAGAGGGACAGAGCTAGTAAAGATGTGCAGCAGGTAAGGGTGATAAAGGATAATGAGGGAAATGTACTCACAAGCGAGGAGAGTGTGTTGAGCAGATGGAAAGAGTACTTTGAGAAGTTGATGAATGAAGAGAATGAGAGGGAGAGAAGGTTGGATGATGTGCAGATAATGAATCATGAAGTGCAGTGGATTAGCAAGGAGGAAGTAAAGATAGCTATGAAGAGGATGAAGAACGGAAAGGCTGTTGGTCCAGATGACATACCTGTGGAAGCATGGAGGTGTTTAGGTTAAATGGCAGTGGAGTTTTTAACTAGATTGTTTAATGAAATCTTGGAAAGTGAGAGGATGCCAGACGAATGGAGAAAAAGTGTTTTGGTACCGCTTTTTAAGAATAAGGGTGATGTGCAGAGTTGTAGTAACTACAGAGGGATTAAACTGATCATTCACAGCACAAAGTTACAGGAAAGAGTAGTGGAAGCTAGGTTAAGAAGGGAGGTGATGATTAGTGATCAGCAGTATGGTTTCATGCCAGGAAAGAGCACTGCAGATGTGATGTTTGCTCTGAGAGTGTTGCTGGAGAAGTACAGAGAAGGTCAGAAGGAGTTGCTTTGTGTCTTTGTGGATTTAGAGAAAGCATATGGCAGGGTGCCTAGAGAGGAGTTGTGGTATTGTATGAGGAAGTCAAAAGTGTCAGAGAAGTATGTAAGAGTGGTACAGGATATGTATGAGGGTAGTGTGACAGTGGTGAGGTCTGCGGTGGGAGTGACAGATGCATTTAAGGTGGAGGTGGGATTACATCAAGGATCAGCTCTGAGCCCTTTCTTATTTGCAATGGTGATGGACAGGTTGACAGACGAGATCAGACAGGAGTCCCCGTGGACTATGATGTTTGCAGATGACATTGTGATCTGTAGTGAGAGTAGGGAACAGGTGGAAGAGACCCTGGAGAGGTGGAGATATGCTCTGGAGAGAAGAGGAATGAAGGTCAGCAGGACTAAGACAGAATATATGTGTGTGAATGTGAGGGAGGAGAGAGGAATGGTGAGGATGCAGGGAGTAGAGGTGGTGAAGGTGAATGAGTTTAAGTACTTGGGATTAACAGTTCAGAGTAATGGTGAGTGTGGAAGAGAGGTGAAGAAGAGAGTACAGGCAGGATGGAGTGGGTGGAGAAGAGTGTCAGGAGTGATTTGTGACAGACGAGTATCAGTAAGAGTGAAAGGGAAGGTCTACAAGAGGGTAGTGAGACCAGCTATGTTATACTGGTTGGAGACAGTGGCACTGACAAAAAGGCAGGAGTCAGAGCTTGACGTTGCAGAGTTGAAGATGTTAAGATTTGCACTGGGTGTGACGATGATGGACAGGATTAGGAATAAGTATATTAGAGGGTCAGCCCAGGTTGGAAGGTTTGGAGACAAAGCCAGAGAGGCAAGATTACATTGGTTTGGACATGTGCTGAGGAGGGATGCAGAGTATATTGGGAAAAAGATGCTAAGGATGAAGCTGCCAGGTAACAGGAAAAGAGGAAGGCCTAAGATAAGGCTTATGGATGTGGTGAGAGAAGACATGCAGGTATTTGGTGTGACAGAGCAAGATGCAGAGGACAGGAGGAAATGGAAACAGTTGATCTGCTGTGGCGACCCCTAACGGGACCAGCCGAAAGAAGAAGAAGAAGATATATATATATATATATATATATATATATATATATATATATATATATATATATATATATATATGTGTGTGTGTGTGTGTGTGTGTATGTGTGTGTGTTTATATATGTATCATTATAATGTTTAGTGCTTCCACACTACATTCTCTATGATAGACTGACTTTCTGCATGATATGTCAGAGAAATCATCCCATCTTACAGCTGAGATAGCTTATCGGTAACTTGTTGTGGCTATGTTGTGCAGGGTCCTGGGTGCAAGACTTCCAAGTGCTGGTTATTTTGTTGCAAGGCAGATCAGTGCAGCTGTGGATAAAAGGATAATAGCAATAATTACAAGAGATCCCTATTTTGGGCCCCTTCACCCCCATTACAGTGCCTTTAGTCACATGTTTTGCAGTGATAGGTTCAGAGTGTGGATCCGAATGCAATAAACACACACACACACACACACACACACACACATATATATATATATATATATATATATATAAAGACATGTATGTCTACATATATACATACACACACACACACACACACACACACACACACACACACACACACACACACACATATACATACATAAATACATTTTCCCTACTGCTGAATGACTGTGCTGCATGACATGTTTGAGAAAACATCACACTTACAGCTCAAATGGCTTAGTGATAACTTGCTGTGCCTATGGTGTGCAGGGTACTAGGTTCACGACTTGCAAGGGCTAATTATTTTGTTGCTGGGCAGAACAAAGGCTGCTGGATACAGAGTGATTAAGGCACTTTTATGCAGTTGTAAGCAGGTTTGCATGGGTTTGCGCGATGGAAAGCAATGCTAACTTCTGATTAAATATGCTTACAGGCAGTTAGCCTGAAAGTGCTTAATCTGTGTGGGCACTGCTTAGTGCCACACAAACAGGCTTAAACCCACTTACTACTGCTTAGAAGTGCTTACTTTCACTTACCCCCATGCTAATTTCTTTAAAATAAAAGAAAAAAGGGATGATAGGAAAGTGGTGAAAAAGGGAGCACAAAGAGGGAAAGACAATAGGGAAAGTAGCTAGGGATGTGCAGGATGGGTATAGGGAAGGTCCATAGCTGTCTATTTCTTCTACAGCAACAGCTCTGCATATATGCTGAATTTGGAGGTATATTTGGACACTCAAACCCTGAGACAGGTGTGAAGATATTAATAATGTGTTGTGAAGCCAATTAGACCAGATTACATGTGTCCAGTGGACATTTGTGCGAAGTGAACAGCTGTGTATGGGGCAAAATTTTTTGGGGGGAACAGATTGCCCTTTTTTTCTTTTTTAAGGTGAGAGTGGGATGTTGTGGAAGGATAGTAGGTATATTTCAGGAGGTAGGTTGGGTTGGAAGTCAAACAAGACAGACATGACAGCATACTGGGGTGGTATATGACACATGTGAGGGGTGTTTGGAATTTGGAAGCCCATGAGCCCCCAAATGGAAACAGTGGGACTGAGGTCCCCACCCATGGGCAGTCACCACTGTATCTTCACAGCACCAAAGGTGGCTGTGCTGGGGGCTGAGCAGGAGGGGCAGGCTGACCCTCCAAATGCACCACACAGCCCTCAAGCTGGTGTAGCAGATCTCCAAACACCCTTCGGAATTTACTACACACCAATCCCCGGACCTGAGTTCGGGTGACAGGATCCTATCCACACCTGCTCTCGGGGGGGATGAGCTCCATCCCCTGAGTTGGTTCCACCTGAAGGCGGTGCAGGACTGGTGGATGAGGAGGTGCTGGGGTGGGTCCCAGATGTGCTGGGGCCCAGTACCATGGCCAGATGAGGTGGGAGAGGTGGGTCTGCCGGGACCGGCCTTCCCAAACTTGCTATGGTGTTGCAGTTTTAGAAAATATGTGGGTTAGTAATAGTCAGCACAATCCAGGATTAGTTATAACAGCATGCATAGATATTCCCATTAACCCAAAACACCAGATTTGGAACAGTTGCTTAGCAAACAAAACACATGCATATATGGAACCACAGTGGCCATTACATAGGCATGCAGGTTACACTGATTGCAACAGGCCACCAATGATATTATTTCAACATGGAACATTAATAGAAACATATTTCTATATTTCTTGAACAATAGGACATATGTCCCAACAGTAGTTTTAGTTTAAACATACCCATTGATTTGTGTGTTTAGTTTATTGTTGCAGATATGGTGGGGGGAGAGATGTTAATTAACAACTTATATATCCTTGCAGTACTCACAACTTTAATGATCATTGCTCTAATTATTACTCTACAGGTATTATTTCAATACCCTATGGCCTTGGTTTGGGCAGTTGTATGTTTGTATACAGTGTATACTTCAACTGCCTTATAGCTAAATTCTACATCTCTTACCTGGTAGACCTGGAAAGAATGTTTGTTAACACTACTTAACTGTTTCTACACATATTCCCAGATTTCGAGTTAATATTATGCACATACCTCTCAATCTCTTAATGCACACACTCTGGACAAAGCTTGACAACATGGGGGTATAAATAGGGGCATATTTTGAATATTGCTCTCATAAACTTAGAAAGTTGCTAGACTGACATGATTTGTTTTAATATACATTTTGTGAAGGTTTTGAGGTCTAAAAATCAAATGCATGTCATTATTTAGTGACAACAATTCTGAGATCATCCCACTGATTTGCCAGGGGGACAGAAAAGCATGCAGAAAATATGAGCCAATTATCTGGACATTCTGCAAAAATCTGTACAGTTGAGAGGTATGATTATGCATACAGCTTACTACCACTGGCAGGATTTGAACAATGGCTGTGTCTGCTAAAAATGCAACAATTCAAGTTTCATCAGAGTGTGCTATTTGGATATTGCTGTTTATTCCTTCGGTGTTTTCTGTCTAAGTCTCTCTTGGTTGTACAATCTGACCTTGTAATTACAACAGTCTTATACAGACATTCCTAGCAATATTTGTATGTAGCACAGTGTGAGAAACAGTGGTTGACACAACAGTACTATTCTGATATCAGATGTTGGTGAATGCTACATGTCAGGCCATATAATACCAGAGTAGACACTACCAGTCCAGAATTTAAATCTTTATTGCCAGACAGTTACAGTTTTCTTATCTGACAGACCTGTGGGGGGAATGTTTGTTAACACTACCTCACTGTTTCTACACATATTACCAGATTCCTAGTTAATATTATGCACATGCCTCTCAATCTCTTAATGCACACACTCTGGACAAAGCTTGACAAGATGGGGTACAAATAGGGACGTATTTTGAATATTGCTCTCATAAACTTGGAGAGTTGCTAGAGTGACAGAATTTGTTCTGATATACATTTTCTGAAGGTTTTGAGGTCTGAAAATCAAATGTATGTCATTATTTAGTGTCCACAATTCTGAGATCATCCCACTGATTTGCCAGGAGGACAGAGGAATAGGCAGAAAATATGAGCCAATTATCTGGACATTCTGCAAAAATATGTACAGTTGAGAGGTATGATTATGCATATAGTTTACTAACACTCCGAGGATTCGAACTATGGCTGTGTCTGCTAAAAATATAACAATTTAAGTTTCATCAGAGTGTGCTATTTGGATATTGCTGTCTATTTTCTCAGTGTTTTCTGCCTAAGTTTCTCTTGGTTGTACAATCTGATCTACTTACAACAGTCTTATACAGACATTCCTAGACATTTTTTTATGTAGCACAGCGTGGCTAACAGTGGTTAACACAACATTACTATTCAGAGAATGCAACACTAAATGCCATACAATACCAGAGTAAACACAACCAGTCCAGGGTTTAGAACTTTATTGCCAGGCAGTTACAGTTTTATTTAAATATGACCTATATGGGACTATTACTGCCATATTGTCTGGTTTATTCAGTACAGCTCATACACAGTTTTTATACTGCCAGGTGACTTTCTACTACTTTATATTTATTTGGTATGACTACTACAAGCAGGATTGTTACTCACCAGCCTCACAACGCAGCCTTTGCAACCTACTGGCATGGGCTTCCTGATTCATAGCCTGCTCAGTTGCAGTTGTAAGGGAAATAGAGAAATATTTAGGCATACCTATCCATCACATACACAGGCTGGACATTAGAAAACAGTTATTGGTATGACTACTTACACCACTGCTGTGACAGCACCCCTCTGCCTTGCTTCTAAGACCCACTTGTCCAAGAGCTCCCTCTTCCTCCACTTCAAGTTGGCATAGTAGTGCTGGACCTGCTCACCAGTCTGAGGGATACCAGTGGCACTGGTGAGATCATGGGCAAGACGGTCCCAGGCTTCTGCTTTATATTGGGAGCCCTGGTATTGGCCCTGCAGTAGTCTCTCATCATGGTTTTGTACCAGGAGTTCTACCATGACCTTGGACTCCTGTATGCCTTAGTGCTACACCCGGAAGTGCATGCCCGTGCCAACTCCTGCCATATTGCCTACAGTGGGAATCTGCAACCAGTTATGAGCTGCATTCCTGCCTGTGAGGTTTAAATACAGCCGTGTTTCTGCTCTTTGCCGTGATTAACGGTTTTGAATATGCTGAGCTAAGCTACACTGTGGGCAAACCTGCTTAGCTAAGGTTGGCAGTGCTTAAAGGAGCAGGTTCAGCATTGCTTACCAATGGGCAAATCCACTTAGCTGGGCTATTCATTGCTTAGTATTCATATGTACACAATGCTTACACCCAGTCAGCAAAGCTGTGCAATGCTTTACATTGCTTATTTTTTATTTTATAACCTATCTGCTGTATGGGATTGATTCATCATTCATTACATATTATAAATTTGTTTACTGTCCCTGACACCCCCCAATGTGCTTTCATTACATTTATTCATGTGTGCCTATACTGTATGGGGCACTTGTGTTTATATGGGGGGTTTCACATCTTCATTAAACTGACACCTCACATCTGGACCTACTACATCACACTGGTTAACAAATATATGTTATTTAGTAGCTTATTATTACAAAAAATGTTTATGTACTGGTTTCACATGTAAAATGCAAATTGGTGACAGTGGGGATCAAACCGGGAATGGCTGCTTTCAAGACATATACTCTAACTGCTACACTTTTGCAGTACTGCTTATGTTGGATGTCTCCTGCTTTTTAACTTCTTGTGCTGTTTAAGCTGGACTAAGCGTAGATAAGCAACAGGCACACCCATGCAGCTACGCTTAAACTTTATTGCATGTTTTAAAAAAAAATTATTTGTTGTGTTTTTTTATTTGTACCCTTCAGAATATCCATGCTAATGCTGAACCTGTTATTCTATCAACTTTCTGCTTTGTGGGATGATTGTCTCTTTTGGCTTTGTCCACATTCCTTACTCTGACGGTTTGGGAGGTGTGCGCTATGTGCTTATGCTAAATGTGTTATTCTAACAACTTTTGTCTTGGTAGGGACAATTGTCCCTTATGGCTTTGACCAGATTTGTTATCCTGATGGGTTGGGGGTGCTACGAGCATTCCCGCTCGTTTAAATTGCTGAACGGCAATTCTGGAGTGCAGGGGGGCGTGTATATTGTGAGAGCTCTGCTCTCAAACACACCCCCTGCACTCGTCCACAGAACCGTGTCTGTTTTACAGCACGGCAGCGCGCCTACATACATATGCATGACATGCTGCTGTGCTGAACAGGAACGGTCCCTGTCATGCAGGAATAACTTATTCCAGCAAGACTGCTTGCTGAATCGGGGGAGTGTGTTGCCTTTTTTTAGAATTTACATCTTCAGTCAACTCTTTCATTTGCATTTCAGTTAATTCACTTGTTCTTCTTATGCCAGCTGCTATTTCCAATGTCAAGTCTTTTTCCATATATAACTTATTTCTCACATGATTACTCTGTAAGCCACACACACACACATATATTTCTTATTAACAAATCAAGCAGCTTTCCAAAGTCACTCTGGTTAGCTTTGGGTTTCTTGTTAAAATAGATCTTACATAGGACAGATGTTTCTAGGTTCATAGTGTTTTTAATCTTTTTTAAACACAGATTAATCATTTTTATCATCCTCTGACACCCAAACATATCATGTAATTTAGTTGGTCCCTTTCCTGCCTATGCAAAAAAAAAAAAAAATAGCTACTAGTATTCTTTCTGTTTTAATGTAGCTCAGATCAGTGTAAAAAATCAAAAATCTTTGGCACATTGGCCAGAACTGATAGAGAGTTTTTTTGGGGAGGTGGATGGCTTGTACCACATAGACACAATGCACTACAGTGCAAAATAACCACTGATAACCAAGCAAGAACATAAATAAAAAGTCAGAAAGCTGTACTTTAAGAAGGTGGACAAGGTAGAAAAGAAATGTCTTAAGGAAGGCAGATCAACATAGCTAACAGCATACAAAGAAAAAATAGGTAGTTGTCTCAAGCCTCATTATGTGAAACTTACACAAATGTGTATAACAGCTATAGCAATAAACTCAAGTAGCCACTTTGTGCTTCAAAGAAATTGATAGTAGATGTGAAAATGTGAAAACCACTCAAACAAGCTGGCACTTTACTGGTTCTTTAGAAGGAAGTGGAAAGGGAAGTACACAGAAATAGGTAAATGAGTATAGCAAGTAGAAAAAAAACACAGCAGAAACCCAGTAAAGTATAGCAGGGTTGGGGGAGGTAGAGCACTTTTTTTAAGGGAAGGGGCCCTGTTTTATGTATATGGAGAAAGGAAGAGGGAAGGGGTGAATGGCATGGGTATACATTCATTTGTCCAAAACACATTTCGGCAGTCATACAGTTGTGAGACTTTAAATGTTGAATCACAACACGGTGAACATACCAAGATTTTGAAAATGGTAATCTCGATAATGAGATTCAACCATTTTCAAAATTGAAAAAGTTACATACAGTGTTATGCAGGGGGGCAAGCCCCCCTGCACCCCCCACAACCCCCTACTTTAGTATACAAACTCCGAGACTGCACTACAGTGAGGGAAAGGATTAATTTCCCGATCCCCGATATAGTGAGATCTGCACCCAACATGCCGACTTCAAATGAGTGAATGCCAATGTGCATTCGCTCATTTGAAAGTCGCACCTTTTTCATTCGTAATTTCGGAGATCTGGAGGTTGTACTTTCGCACTTTGGTGAATACTACAACCTCCGTATGAAGAAATGAATGTGTGCCAATGGCATGAAGTGGGAAGAAAAGAGAGGGAGGATAGGTAGCACGGTTGTGCTTGCACACACACACACACACACACACACACACACACACACACACACACACACACACACACACACAAAACATAGACACACTCACTTACACACACATTCTGAACAGCCTAGACAGATGTGGGTAGATGTGCATACACAAGGTCAAAAGACATGAGATATACATACGGTAGACAAATGACTAGGAACAGAGTGGTGTACAGACAGCATTCTAACTTTTGATCAGTCTACATGGATATTACTTGGACCCAATAGATGGAGGTCATGAGTCCAGATAAACAGTGGCATGGGCCACACCCACCTCTAGTGGCCTGATGACATTGACCAGCTGGTCCAGCAAGTCTAATACCTCTGCAGAATTGAGATGGATGTGCGACAGTCCAGTATGCCATTATCAGGTCATCTATCTCCTCCATCACATGCTCCAGCTCTGGATAAGCCAAGGCATTAGGTCAAGATGAGCTACCTGCCTCTAGAAAAGCACTCCCACCCTGTTTACCTGTCTTTGCTATAGTAGCAGCAGCAGCTAGCAGGCAATACACCCACAGCCCAGATGTACCACTGCAACCTGCAGAAGGGGAAACACAAAGGGAAGGTTGGAATTAGTAAGAAGGATGCATAGCTGATATATCATACATAATACATGTGATGAACTAGGACACCACATCCCCTCACCCCATGTCATTAATCTCTGCTTACTGAAGAAAAGGACAGATTTTTCATGCCACTTTGCCCATGCTGAAAAACTAAAGGGATATGCAAGCCATCATATATAACACAGATATGTGAATGAAACTCAGACTATAGTGCAAACCATAGTTCCACATATATGGGCAAGCAGAAGCCTAAGATTGTACCCACAGCCACAGACACATACCTCCATGTGCATGCACAGTTATGCAGAAGCAGGACATGGTGACCACAGCTATAACAGGAATCTATACTGCCACATGTAGGTATAATGAAACAAACATAGCTATACTACCACACTCGTATGTTCGATGAAGAAGAAAAAGCATGAAATGGTGGCCTCCGGGTTCACTTCCATGTGCTCTGTATTGCAAACACAGCATAGTGCCACAATACCATTGCCAAAAACAGCACACACAACATAAGGACGGTCACCCAGAGTAGCTACCCTAATATATCCTAGGATCACTCAGAGGAAACAAATCTTATTACAAACAGAGCTGTGAAAGACAGAAAAAAGGAGGACAGCAGCTGCAGTACAGCATGTGCTAGAACAGACAAATACTTTTATACCATTTGGGGTGTTGTTGCAGAGGTCATCATACTGCTGACTGCACTGCTCAATTTTATTGGGAATGCTGGTAGCTTTTGTTAGCTGGTCTGCCAGATTGTAAATGGCATTTACTTTATGAAGTGGGCCTGCATATGGTCCCACCAGCTGCTCCCTAGTCTTTCTGTTTAGGTTCATAGGTTATAGGTTCATAGGTTCATACTAGGCTATCTGCCCTAGGGCATTTATAAGCCTAGCCAGAGTATGTTTGGCTTTCACCACCCATTTTAAATTAATTTTGCTATGCCCTTTTTCGAGGTTAGTATACTGTGCCTCTGTCTAACAGTGACACAGAAGTGATACCCGGGGTAAACCTATGATCTCCCATCCACTCATCAAGATTCCTCTTGAAGAGAGTCAATGAGGGACTCTGCCTAACCTGGACTGGGATTTTATTCCATAATGAAGGGAGCCTCTGGGTTATGAATCTGTCCCTCCAGCATGTCCTATTTATTTCAGTGCTGAGGTTCAAGTCTCTCGGCGTAGCTTGATGGGATTTGGATTTTTTGAGGTGCAGCATGTCCCTTAATTCCGGGTTGGACATGGCCTTATACGTCAGGCACAGGTCACCTCTGAGCAGGCGGTATGCCACTGAGTAGAGCTGGAGTTTCTTTAACCAGGCAGCATATGGCATCTGTTTGAGCCCTTTGATCCTCTTGGTGAGGTACTTTTGGGGTCTTTCCAGTTGCTGCATGTGTTTGGTAAGGTACATCCCAAAAGGGGCATTGTACTCGATTATGGGCCTGATGAGGGATGTGTAAAGAGGCACGATGACCTTCCCTAATCTAGATGTGAATCCCTTCATGATTAGGTGGGCTATATAAAATGTTTTTCTAACCACTTTGGCCACGTGGTTGTCAAATGAGAGATTGCTATCAACTTGGGTCCCCAGGTCCCTAATGACTTCTTCTGTACTTAATGGATTACCACCTATGTGGTAATTTGTGGGCACTTTGTTTTTGCCAAAGGGGATGACTATACACTTTTTGGCGTTTAGCTTGAGGCCATGGCTCTGGCACCAGTTGTCTGTTTCTGTGAGGCCCTTTTGGAGGATGCTTGTGTCGGCTGGAGAGTCGATTATGGCACCCAGTTTGCAGTCATCTGCGAACTTGGTCAGCCACAGTCCTTCCGTATTGGCCTGTACCTCCGAGAAATATATACCAAACAAGAGAGGTCCCAGGACTGAGCCTTGTGGGATGCCATTTGTAACTGGTTTGGAGTCTGACATGGCTCCAGCAATTCTAACCATGTGGGTTCTGTCCTTGAGCCAGTTTGCAACCCATCTAGTGACATAGGGGTTTATATTTAAGCTGGTGAGCTTATCTATAATGCCTGAGTGGGGTATTGTATCGAAGGCTTTTGTGAGGTCCAGATAGGCTGTGTGGACCACCTTCCCTTCATCAATGGCCTTGGTGACTGTTTCAAAGAAGTCAACCAGGTTTAAGAGGCAGGATCTGCCCTTAACAAAGCCAAACTGGGTAGGATCCAGTGTCTGTAGGTCCCCAATATCTTTATTTATGAGGTCCATGATGATCCTTTCCATAGCTTTGCAGACCAAGCTAGTCAGGCTTATGGGGCGATAGTTTCCAGGGTCCGTTGAGGCACCACCTTTGTGAAGAGGGACCACTGTTGCTGTACGCCACTCTTTGGGTACATATCCTGTAGTAAGGCTGAGATTGAACAGTAGTTTTATGTTTGGGTTTAGCTCTTCTTGGAGTTCATGTAGGACGCAGCCTGGGACACCGTCTGGTCCCATTGATGCTGTGTTTTTTGCTTTGGAGAGGGCGGCTCCCACCTGAGCATCTGAGATGTCGGGGGGGGTAGCACTCTGCTGGGATAGATATTTGCCCTTTTGGTGGGGAGGGGGGGAGAAGTTTGCGCTGAACCTGTCAGCTAGGATGTTGGCAATGTCTGTGGGATCAGTGTATTTTTTGTCATTTTGGACTAATTCTGAGCATATCTGGGAATTCCCACCCAGGTTCCTAACATAACTAAAGAAAGCCTTGTGATTATCTTTAGTGTCCTGTGCAATTTTTCTCTCGAAGCTGGTCTTTGACGATTTTATGAGTGCCCTTAGTTTTTTGCTAATACTGATCAGAGATGCCTTCCCTTTTTGGGATTTTGCTCTATCATGTAGTAGCTTCCTCCTTCTATTGTATAGTTTGTTTATGGCTGGGGTCCACCAGACAGGTTGTCTGCCTTTGGAGGATTGGGTCTTGGTTTTATTTGGGATTGCATGATCCATGCATTCCTGAAGGTGTTCATAGAATGCATTTATAAAGGATTCTGCGGTCTGGGCCGTATTTTCCACAGGCCCGGGGGCTTTGAAGGATTCCATCTCGGTTTTGAGGAGTGTGAAATTTGCTTTAGAGAAGTTTTTCACTGTGGTTTTCTGGGCAGGGGTGGGGTCGGGATGTGAATATCCAGTGAGATCAGTTTATGGTCTGATCTTACCAGTGAGGGATACACTTCTGGTCTGGAGCATAGAGTCCCCATGTTGGTGATGATCAGGTCCAGTATGTTTTCTTGTGGGAGTGGCAACAAGTTGTTCCATAGCATTTGAGTTTATGAATTCTAGGAACCTTTGGGCAAGGGTGTTGGAGCTAGAGTAATGCTCCCAATCTATGTTTGGGTAGTTGAAGTCGCCCAATATAATGGTGTTCGGAGAGACCTTCATATTTTCCAGTGTTCTCAGGAAGGCTGAGTGGGGTTCCTGGGTTTGGGAGGGTGGTCTGTAGCAGGCTATAAACTGGAAGGCAGTTTTACCCACTGTTAGTTGCACATGGATAGTCTCTGATGCTTCGTGCTTTGCCACCAACCTGGAGGTGTGGGTATCTTTGATGAATATCGATACTCCCCCTCCTTTTGTGGTTCGGTCCAAGTTTTGGGGCCGAAAAGCATGGTATGAGGTATAACCTGGTAGTGCTGGGGTGCTCTCGGGAGTCCTGAACCAGGTTTCTGTTACTGCACAGATATCGATGTTCTCCATGCTAAGGAGAGTTTTGAGTGCGTGCATCTTGAGGTTTAGACTTCTAGCGTTGAGTAGCATTACTCTTAGTTTCTTATCCCTTGTGATACTTATGGAGGTGGGTTTGTCTTTTGAGCCTTGCCTAAAAAAGGCACTATGGGGGTAGCAAGAGCCTTTGCCAATATCTGAAAGCCCAGGGGTGACAGGTGCAAGCCGTCCCTAGCAAAGCATCGTGGCTTGTCATGCATATCATCCCAAGCTGACAGGCATTGGATCCCCTTTGAATGACACCAATACTTAAGCCAATTGTTGAAATTGATCATCTTGTCTTTATATTGTGGCATCATTCTTGGTGAGGGTAAGATGCTACTCAAGGTCAGGGTCATACCAGCCTGGGCTACATGCTCAGAGAGCTCCTCTATGTCTCTTTTCATGTAGTCCAGGGAGGTACGTCTCAGGTCATTCACACCGGCATGGACAATGACTGAGTCATATTTGTACTTGCCTTGGAGTGACCTGAGTGCTTGTGTTATGAGGCGGATCCTAGCGCCAGACAGGCTGCTCACCATGACCTTCTCCTTGTTCAGCCTGGTGAGCAGGACGTCAGTGTGCCTGATGAAAGAGTCACCTATTACAAGTGCATCAGGTGTGTTATTTAGCCTTAAGGGCTGTGACTGTTCGGCACACTGGCTTTGTGAGATATGTGTTGCACGTGTTTTGTTTTGGGGTAGCGGTTGCTTGGGTGTCTGCTTTGGAGGTCTCTGCTGCTTAGGCAGATCTTTATTTAGAGCCTCCGAGTATGTTTTTGTGTGATTATGTGTTTGGTTTGCTGTCGTGGTAGGTCTATGTGAGACTGGAATTGTAGTGAGTGTGGTTTCCTTCTCCTCCTGACTGGTTATGCCAGTACTGAGTTGAGAGAGCTTAGCCTCCAGTTTGGCTATATGGTTGCATCTCTCACATGTGTTGGAATTTGTTGGGAGGAGGAGAGGGTTGTCTGTGTACATGAGGCAGTTGTAACATTGCCTCAAGATTCCCATATTCACCAGCTGGACCGGAGAGGAGATTGACAACTGACCTTTGGACATGCTAGAATAATATTGGGAATTCCTTTATAATTGAAAACAAGGGCCAGTGGGGAGCGAGGGTGTAGTGCTTTTAATTTTTAGTGCCGACTTATAATTGCTTTAGTGAGCAAGTGCCAGGTAACAAGTGCAATGTGTTACAGGTAACTTAAATGCAAAAATGACAAACAGTAACTTTCTTTCAAGCGAAGCAAGGAAATAAGTACAGTAAGCAATGCAGATATCACTAGGGATCCACAGAAGTGCTGAGAAGCCACGTTTTAGGTGGAATTAGCATTCCAGGGAAATAACAAGCATACAAACAAAGCTAGATTCAGCAGGCCTGGATCTAGTCTATGCTACAGCAAACAAGGTGTACCAATTTCAGTAAGATACAGTTCAAATATTCAGGCACTATAAACCTCTAACCAGAAATTCCCAGCTCAGAAGGGCAGAGACCAGACTCTCCTCCCACAAGAGTGCAGACCACGAACCTTCTTAATGTAAAATAACTGGCCTGAAGCCCAAGTGCTTAAACCAGAGCTAATACACTTTAAGAATAACAGACACTGAGCTCTCAATCAGCAGTTCCCAACTTAGAAGGATGAAAGCTACCTGTCCTGCCACCACAGTGCATGCCACAAACCTTCCTAATGTAGAACAACTGGTCTGAAGCCCAAGTGCTTAATCCAAAAGACTTAGAATGATAGCTACACTTTAACCAAGTTACTACCAAGCAGTAATAAATACAACTGAATACTTTAAATAATGCCTGGATTAGTGCTCAAGTTATACAAACAAAGCTAGATTCAGCAGGCCTGGATCTAGTCTATGCTACAGCAAACAAGGTGTACCAATTTCAGTAAGAAGAAATTCAGATATGCATGCACTATAAGCCTTCAACCAGAAATTCCCAGCTCAGAAGGGCAGAGTCCAGCCTCTCCTCCCACAAGAGTGCAGACCACGAAACCCTCTTAATGTAAAATAACTGGCCTGAAAGCCCAAGTGCTTAAACCAGAATTAATATACTTTTAGAATAACAGACACTGAGCCCTCAATCAGCAGTTCCCAACTTAGAGGGATGTAAGCTACCTGTTCTGCCACTACAGTGCAGACCACAAACCCTCTCAATGTAAAACAACTGGTCTGAAGCCCAAGTGTTTAAACTAAAAGGCTTGGAATGAGTTACACCAAGCAGTAATAAATACAATTGAGAACGTTTAAGATGACGCAAAAGCAAAATAAAGTAGGAAGAAACACAAGTACAGTAAAAGCAGATTTTTTTTTTTTTTTTTTTAGAAAAGTAGCAAAAGCAGTAGTAAATACAATTCTCATGCAGTGCAAGCTGGCACACTTGAATATGTAGCAATATTAGTCCACACACAGTTTGAAAAAATGTAATTAAATTAAAAAGGACTAAAAGCAAGTGCAGAAAGGGTTTATTAGGTAGAATGCGGTAAAGAGATGTCCTGGGGGAGTGTCTTAGATCAAATCTACAGTGGGGCGGGCACTGCAAAAGCCACCAAATTTAAACTACAACCAAGAATAGGGAGAGGGGGTGGGGGAGCAGTTTCAACACAGATGTAAGGAATGTGCAAATTATAAAAAAATATATATACTGTTTTCTATAGATTTTCAGAGCAGTAAGACACAGATATCAAGCAGACAATTTAGCTCTATAATACAGAATAACACAGAAAATATACTCAGCTCTATAACTTGAAGACAGTTCTTTAAGGCTGTCTCTCAAACTAAGGTTCCAGTTTGAATACAGGTTGTTAATTAAAAGGAGACACAGCACTAGCTAAATTATATCAGCTGAAAGACAAGGCAGGAAATGAGGGGGTGGGGGAGCAGTTTCAACACAGATGTAAGGAATGTGCAAATTATAAAAAAATATATATACTGTTTTCTATAGATTTGCAGAGCAGTAAGACACAGATATCAAGCAGACAATTTAGCTCTATAATACAGAATAACACAGAAAATATACTCAGCTCTATAACTTGTAGATAGTTCTTTAAGGCTGTCTCTCAAACTAAGGTTCCAGTTTGAATACAGGTTGTTAATTAGGAGATATAGAAGTATTTTGCTCACCTTAACACATCAGAGAGGCACGCTTTGTGGGGCACAAGCACTGTCAGCCATCACCACAAATCTAAAATACTACAATTGTCAACTTGAGACTCATGTTTTATGTGGAAATTTGAATTACTTCTAGAGCATCTTAGTTCCACAACACAGCATGGCAGGCTTACATACTCAGTCTGTCTGCACAAGCTGGTATGCATGGCATAATGGCAATTAGTGCATCCCACTGCAGAAGGACTGTCACCACCCCCCAAGTCTACTTAAGGCCAAATACACCACCATTGTATACGTGTGTGTCCCTGTCTTGGACCAGACAGTGTTAACACTACTGGCTGCATGTTTGCATTATTGATCTGGAGTTTCCTGGGCAGGTATGGACAACTGCAAACAAACTCAGGAATGCTTCTCCATCACTCATTTCACTGATTACATGATACAGTGGCTATAAAAAGTTTGCGCACCCCTGTCAAAACACCAGGTTTTTGTGATATAAAAAAATGAGACCACAATAAATCATTTCAAAACTTTTCCCATCTTTAATATGACTATAACCTGTACAATTCAATTGAAAAACAAACAAATCTGTTAGGGGAAAAAATATAAAAAATAAAAAATGTACAATATGCTGGTTGCATAATTGTGCACACCCTTAAACTAATACTTTGTTGAAGCACATTTTGATTTAATTACAGCATTCAGTCTTCTTGAGTACACACCTGCCATCAATTAAAGAGTCTCTGATTAACCCCAAATAAAGTTCAGCTGTCCTAGTAGGATTTTCCTGACATTTACTCAGTTACCTGCTACAGCAAAAGCCAAGGTTCACAGAGAGCTTACAAAGCATTAAAGGGATCTCGTTGTTGAAAGATATCAGTCAGGAGAAGGGTACAAAAAAATTTCCACAGAATTGGATATACTATGGAACACAGTGAAGACAATCATCAAAAAGTGGAGAAATATGGGACAGCAGTGACGTTGCAAAGAACTGGACGTCCATCCAAAATTCATGATAAGACAAGATGAAAACTGGTCAGGGAGGCTGCCAAGAGACCTACAGCAACACTGAAGGAGCTGCAGGTATTTCTGGCAAGTACTGGTTGTATACTACATGTGACGACAATCTCCTGTATTCTCCATATGTATGGACTATGGGATAGGGTTGCAAGACAGAAGCCTTTCCTTACACAGAAAAACATCCAGACCTGGCTGAAATTTGCAAAACAATACTTCAAGTCTCCCAAAAGCATGTGGGAAAATGTCTTATGGTCTGATGAGACCAAGGTTGAATTTTTTGGCACAATTTCAAAAGGTACATTTGGCACAAAAACACTTCCCATCACCAAAAGAACACCATCCCCACAGTGAAGCATTGTGGTAGCAGTATCATGCTTTGGGGTTGCTTTTTTTCAGCTGGAACTGGGGCTTTAGTCAAGGTGGAGGGAATTATGAACAGTTCCAAATACAGTTACTTTTGGCCCAAAACCTTCAGGAGTCTGCTAGAAAGCTGAAGATGAAGAGGAATTTCACCTTTCAGCATGACAATGACCCCAAGCATACATCCAAATCAACAAAAGAATGGCTTCACCAGAAGAAAATTAAAGTTTTGGAATGGCCCAGCCAGAGCCCAGACCTAAATCTAATATAAAATCTGTGGGGTGACCTGAAGAGTTCTGTGCATAATAAATGCCCTCGCAATCTGACAGATTTGGAGCACTTTTGCAAGGAAGAGTGGGCAAATATTGCCAAGTCAAGATGTGCCATGCTGATAAACTCCTACCCAAGAAGACTGAATACTGTAATTAAATCAAAAGGTGCTTCAAAGTATTAGTTTAAGGGTGTGCACACACAACAAAGTGTTAGTTCAAGGGTATGTATACTTATGCAACCAGCATATTGCACGTTTTTTATTTTTTATATTTTTTTCCCCTAACAGGTTTGTTTTTCAATTGCATTGTCCATGTTATAGGCCACATTAAAGGTGGGAAAAGTTGTGAAATGATTTATTGTGATCTCATTTTTGTATATCGCAAAAATCTGGCCTGGGGTGTGTAAACTTTTTATATCCACTGTATGGTCATCTGCCATGGGTACACTTGATAGGGGCATCCCCACATATCCCCCACATCATATCCCTGGCCCTTGTGCCATCCATTTGCTCCAGTAGGTCACCACACCTGCCACCAAGAAACCTCCATTCCCTACATCTCCAAAAGGACCCCACCTGAAATGCCTACAAAAGTCCACCCCTATCATTGCACACCTTACTAACTAGTGTGAAACCCAATTGTCTAACTTATCTGTGTCCCACACCATTTACCTATCTTTGTACAAATATATCTTGTGTTGAATAGCTAGGCCAACATATGCATGGCACAGTACTTTGTTATTGGATGTACACACCTGGTACCAACAAATATGGTCTGCTCTCTTCCTAGGTGCACACATTATAGCAAAGCTAGACTTTTCACTGTATGATACCTTAAATCTCTTCTGAGAGGCAACATGGGATATATGCAAATTACCCCTTAAAAATATCAAGTGTTTCAGCGAACTGGCAATTCTGAATGTCCATGATTTTTTCTTTTACTTTTACTGTAAAGTCTATTTATAGACAATCTCAGGCCAATAAAGCCAAACCCTTCTAGCTGTGGGCATGCATGTTTCTGCCTTTTTATGGCATCATCAGCGCAGCATAAGAGGAATGTTTGACTTTTGGAAACACAGGGTTGTCGTACCCAACTGATATCCATAAACATTAGGGTGTCTACAAAATATCGCAACTAACAAACTAAAACAATGAGTAAAATCCCAACTAACAAACTAAAACTGCTGTGCTGATGAAACATTTCTCTTATGCTGTGCTGATGATGCCATAAGAAGGCAGAAACATGCATGTCCACAGCTAGAAGGGTTTGGCTTTATTGGCCTGAGATTGTCCATAAACAGACAAAACAGTAAAAATAATAGAAAAAGTCATACAACATTCAGAATTGCCAATTAGCTGAAACACCTGATATCCTTAAGGGGTAATTTGCATATAATCCCATGTTGCCTCTGAGACAAGAGGTTTAAGGTATCACACAGTGGAAAGTCTAGCTTTGCTAGATTTTTCTTTTTGTGTTTTTTAACCATTTTTTTTTCCTGTGTGACCTTTTTACTCATTGTTTTAGGTGCACACATTGTCCAAAAGTAGCAGCTGGATGGGAATGAAGCCCTTCTACAGAAACTTGGGAGCCATAGGTGATGCTTGTTTGTGACAGGGACCACCCTCCAGCCTGTACAGGACCACATGTGAGACACAGTTGTCCAGAATATGAATGGAATGAGTGACAGGAATTACTGAACACTTCAATATTGGAAGCATTTCAATGATATGATAAGGTGGGCCTTGTAGAAGGCATGCAACATAGTTTGGAAGGGGCTCCAACGTGTGGGAGGACAACCTCCCAGTGCAACCCTCACAGAGTCATTTTTGACACCCCTGTATGGAGATGATGGAATGGGAATCATGCCAGGGAACATGGACCCTGGCTCTGGGAGTGGCCAGATATTATATATCTCACATAGGTACCAGCCAGGTTGATAGCCATACCACTATGTTATACAGTGACTATCCCCAAACTGATGTTGGGTCACACTGACCTCTACATATGTATTACATAGGTACATTGAGTGTTTATGCTTAAAGGGCTGCCACCACAGGTAAGTGTCTGATAATTCCAGTGTGCATCCACCTGTCATCTGCAGGGGCACCGCAAGGCATCATAGATTGCGGGGCTGCCATTTTCATTCTAATGTGTATAACATATTCACAGGGCAGAACACTTCACAGTGGCAACTGTACAGGCTGGGTCAAGCCACAGGCTAAGATCAGTACTTAACTGTCTTACACCTGTTGCCTGGGGTGACAATGTGGGCATCCACTTACCTGCAGAACTAAGGGATGTACAGCATAGGGATGTGTCACACCTGTGGCCCACAGGACTGTCACTGCTACCACCAAGCATGTGGTAGCATACCAGAAAGCCCCATCTGACATGTGGAAATCCACTGTACAGCAGTCTACCAGTGGTTTAAGGTGCTACCCACCATCACTTCTAGTCCCAGATTCATGGACAGCTCTACACATCAATCAGCAAATGTCATCCCTATAATATGGGAACAGTCTGAGCTATCCATGCTGACCTGGAGATGACTGGTGTGGTGCATGGCCTAAAAGCAGGTGTCACCCAGTACAGACTCATGCAATCTCTGGTGGTAAATATTGCATCCATAGCTACCTTCATGTGGATGTTAGCCAATATCCCCATCAGCACCCGACTACTCAGTGGTGCCTGTGCTAAGAGCAATGTGCATACCCATAGTGGTTGCATAAGATGATATTGCAAGGATCACAGTGTGTACCTGTCATGGTCAAGGTATCAGCACACACCACCATATGCTGATGGCAGCCATGTTGCAGAAGGGCTCAGGCTGGAGCACCTTATGTGTACTCCTAATACAGGTCCTGTTCAACCAGTTCCATCCTGTCTGGGTTCCATGGCCCTCTATGACAACTATGTAAGTGAGAAGCAACATGTGACTGGATTGCTGACATTGCAGTGCAGCATTAGGGAATGCTGTCCTCCTGATTGTGCCATTCTTTGGGTGAGACATTAAACGGAGGTCTCATATACCTGAGTTGGCAGTAGCTCAGGTGGATATAAGAGATCCTATAGCACTTATTAAAAGAGTAGGGTGGTCTTTATTGTATTTACAAATATAATATACAACTTTGCATAACATATTTACATTATTTACAATATTTATAACATGATTCTTGCATATATTTATATTAACCTTTCAATTCTTTAGTTTAGTATATGATGTCCTTAGTCCTGGATCACAACTATATTGCTTTTGAAGGAGAAATTTTTAAACAAAGTAAAGGAGTTGCTATGGGTGCCTCATGTGCACCCATATTTGCTAATCTGGTGATGCTGGACTGGGAGACTAATTATGTATTTAAAAGTGAATATTCTTCCAACATTATCTTTTACGCAAGATTTTTAGATGATATATTTATCTTATGGAAGGGATCGAATGATGATATTACTAAATTTGTGGAATATATTAATGGTACTACCAACTTTTTAAATTTTACGTTGAATTTTAGTGACAGTGGTATCGCATAATTAGACACATATGTTTATAAAACAGATAATAATGAATTTGCCTCAAAGGTTCATAGAAAGAGTACCCATTCTAATGATTATGTGTATTATACAAGCAACCATCCACGTCATATATTCAAGAATATCATAAAGGGACAGTGCATTAGGGGAGTTAGGATGTCATCCACAAGAAAGGAGATGGAGAATGAGATGAAATTAATTAGACAACTCTTCTTAGACAGAGGATACCCTACCCATCTTATTGAAGACACTATCAATTATGTTTCTAATCAATGGAATTGTAAGTATATCCCATTATTAGGGAAGTATGTATCCAATGTAAAGATAGGACCTACAAGCAGCTTTCTAGCAGGTAGAGTTTGTGTTCTTACCTATACACCACATGTCGACAGTATTAAGGAGATATTGACAAGGCATTGGGATATAGTGACAGTATCGGATGTATATAAGGAGAAAATAGGACTCTACCCTAAAATTGTATATAAGACCGCCCCCAACCTAAAGAAATTACTTGAACAAGTAGGGAAGGACGGAAGTATTAATAAGATTACATATAACCCTACTAGGAAATGTGAGAGATGTAAACAATGCAATTATATTAACAATCAGTCTTACATTAAATTGGAAAATGTGAATGGGACAAAGATCAAAAGTATGAATGGAAATTGTTACACCACACAGGTGGTTTATTTAGCGAAGTGTATAGAATGCCCTGCATTCTATATAGGAAAAACCGAAAGACAATTAAGGCAACGTATCTATGAACATTATTACAAGATTAAATGTAAAGATTTGAATAATGCACTTTATAAACACATTAGGGAGGCAGGGAATCATCATTTTTTCCAGTTCTCAATTATTGATAAAGAGTATACAAACCCATTGGGTGGTGACTGGAAAACTAGATTAGCATGCAGAGAAAGTAATTGTCAAATCTTAACAGATGCCACAACTAAACCCGGCCTCAATGATTATATTAGTATAAAGCCATTTCTATTAATGCGATAATTACACTTGTATCAATCAAATATTGTTCACATTGATCACATTGTTTTTAATATTAATATTTTTATACATATTTTTATACATATTTTTATTCATATGTATTATATGATGTATAAGTGTTTAAAAATCATACATATTTAAAAGTATATCTATATCTATTTATTTATTTATTTCAAATTATATCAGTATATATGTTTTACATATTATAATCAAATTTTATATTTACATAAGCAATTTTTAGATATAAATTAGATAATTTTTATGTTATACTATGTTATATTTTTTATTGATAGTAGTTAGTACAACATTGGGAGATGATAGGATGTGGGAGATAGCTATTAATTTAGAATGTAGAATGTATATAGGAAGAAGAGAACTGTTTTTAAGACACACATACTATGGATTTTCAAGTATCCTAGCTATCAAATAGACATCTCATAACTTATTTATGTATTTATTTATTCAAGTATTTATTATTAATTATCCATTTATTTTTTGGACAGTTGAGAGTTCGCTCTATATGTATAATCATATACATTTTATTATGATACATTTTATGATACTTTTAATAATCACATCTATATACAAAGGTTCTTAGTGATATTAACTATGACATTGTTTTAAGTGTTTATGCCTTTAAGTGTTCCTGCTTCTAAACTTGTAATGGTGTTTGGCGCCAAAATTTATATAAAATATGGAGTAGTAGCTGAAGTTATTTGTTCTGATGAAGTCTGCCTTTTGACAGATGAAAGCGCTTAACAACTGTGATTTTTGAGTGGAATATGTACTTGTCGTGAGTTATTTTGTGTTTATTAAAGCTCTTTGTTGGGAAGCTGCGTAAGCCTTTATTACCGTTAAACAGACCAGTCGGGTTTTATCTTTGTGAGTGGATTCTGCTTACTGCTTTACTTTGTTGCCGTACTCGACATGGCTGGAAATGGTGAGGAATCGCAGGAAGTCCCAAACGGTGAGGAGCTCAGACTACTTAGAGCGGAAGTGTCGGGGTTGTACACGGAGGTCAGGAAGCTAACGGAGATGTTCAACAGCCTTATGGAAGCCTCTAAACAAACTGCTGTCATAGAGAATTTACCAACAGCATCTTCCGGTAAGCATTGCTGTTCCAAAAAAGAAATTATTTTGACCATAGACACTAGCTTGGATATGGATATCCCTAACGGTCAACAATGTACTGTGCTGAGTGCCTCGGACACTCGGAAAGGGTCGTTGGAAATGCTGCCTACGGAGGACAAATTCGTGATGTCCCCTGACAAGGATTTCACGTTCGACTTCAGTTTATTGCACAACCGTGCCGATTCGGAGAGCCGAGGGGCCAAACCAAAGACATACCCTATATTTAAAACATATTCGACAGCTGGAAAAAAGGACACTTGTATAAACAAAGGTACTGTGAAAAACAAAACGGCTAGTCCTAAGAAGGACGTTTGTTTTGATAAAGGCATAGAATTTAAACGGAAAAAAGATAGTAAGACTAATTACCACAATAATGATGTGTTTAATCAATTTTTAAATGATGAATGTAATTTTGACAATGTATACCAAGTACCCTCATCGTATTCAAGAAATACGAATAAGAACAGTATTAAGGATATGATTTTCAACTTTGGTAAAAAATTATCTTCTATTAAAAATATTAAGGTGGATAATGCATACTTGTCTAAATGTATTGACATACAAGTAGTACCAAAGGGCCTTAGGTTTTTCAAACTTCCTATGGGGTTAACTTACAGTGACAGTGTGAAATTTGAATTTAATAACCTGTTCGATGATTTTGGATTTCAGTATATGAAATTAATAATGAAACATAATGATGAAAAACTGACAACTCTTATAAATGAAGTGGAAATTATCAATGAAAGCATTTTACAACATTGTGATTTCCAGGCATGGAAAGATTTGTATGAGAAGCAATTTTTTACAGCAGACAAACAAGCATTTAACATCCATAGTAGAAAGAATGACAAACTGGATCGTGATGTGGAAGCTTACCAGCTTCAGAAAGCATACATTTGGCCCCAGGAAAGGAAGCTAGTATATATGGATAGGAGATTTAGTGAGAGAGAGGGGAGAGAAGAGAATAAAGAAAATTTTCAAGGGGGCAGATATCATCCAAATTTCAGGAAGAATTATCACGGTCACAATCAAGTAAACAGGAAGTTTTAAAAGAGAGATCACCTCGAGTGACCTCCATAACCACTGAAGTATCTAATGTGCATATACAGAATTATGATGTGGAATCCCTCAATGTTGTCCAATATGAGCATATTCTGAGCTCGTACAATGGTTTTAAAGTTTATAATTATTCCGATTATTCTATACAAACGGAGTTTTATAGTCTTTTAGCGAAAGGTATGAAGTTTATACCTAATTTTAGGTTATCTTTGGTGGATACCATTAAACAAATTAAATTATTTTGTAGAAAATTAAATCTTGCGATTCAATTTGACCACGTGGATGACAATCAAGTTATACCTAACAGAGAACTAAAGAAAAAAAGTGCATATATGCCTATCAGTAATCCCGTCATCAATAATTATGAAAAGATAGTATGTAAGGAGGTATATTGGTATAATAAAAATTATATAAGAAACAAAGACCAAACATATAAGTCTGAGGATAATTTAACCGCAAAAGAAAGGAAATGTCTTGATGAATTAATTAAAAACAAAGATATCAGAATAATGAAGCCCGATAAAGGGGGTGGAGTGGTTATTTATTCTAATTTAGCATATAAGACAGCTATTCATAACATACTTTATGAATCAGGGAATTACGAAGGTATATCAATGAATGAAGTATATACAGGATATAGGACAGTTGATTTAGCCATAGAAGAATATTTATTGAACAATAGAATTACACAGGATATTTATGAATTTATTCGTGTTGAATATCCTATCTTAGCCCACATAGTGGGTATACCAAAAATACACAAATCCATATTTAACCCTCCATTCAGACCCATTATTTCTGGGTCTAAATCTAAAACCTTTAACATAGGGCTAGTTATAGATAGATGGACTAAACACATTTACAAGAATATCCCACACCTTATTATAGATTCTTGGGATTTTTTAGGCAAACTGTCACAAGACTTATGGAATATGGAATATAAATTTGTCACGATTGATGTTTGTGACTTATTTTCCAGCATTCCCAAGGTAGAAGGGTTGGATTTTTTTTGTAACAGCCTTAGGAGTCATTCCACTTTAAGTTGGGACAGGATAGCCTTAATTTTAGATATGATGTCCTTAGTCCTGGATCACAACTATATTGCTTTTGAAGGAGAATTTTTTAAACAAAGTAAAGGAGTTGCTATGGGTGCCTCATGTGCACCCATATTTGCTAATCTGGTGATGCTGGACTGGGAGACTAATTATGTATTTAAAAGTGAATATTCTTCCAACATTATCTTTTACGCAAGATTTTTAGATGATATATTTATCTTATGGAAGGGATCGAATGATGATATTACTAAATTTGTGGAATATATTAATGGTACTACCAACTTTTTAAATTTTACGTTGAATTTTAGTGACAGTGGTATCGCATATTTAGACACATATGTTTATAAAACAGATAATAATGAATTTGCCTCAAAGGTTCATAGAAAGAGTACCCATTCTAATGATTATGTGTATTATACAAGCAACCATCCACGTCATATATTCAAGAATATCATAAAGGGACAGTGTATTAGGGGAGTTAGGATGTCATCCACAAGAAAGGAGATGGAGAATGAGATGAAATTAATTAGACAACTCTTCTTAGACAGAGGATACCCTACCCATCTTACTGAAGACACTATCAATTATGTTTCTAATCAATGGAATTGTAAGTATATCCCATTATTAGGGAAGTATGTATCCAATGTAAAGATAGGACCTACAAGCAGCTTTCTAGCAGGTAGAGTTTGTGTTCTTACCTATACACCACATGTCGACAGTATTAAGGAGATATTGACAAGGCATTGGGATATAGTGACAGTATCAGATGTATATAAGGAGAAAATAGGACTCTACCCTAAAATTGTATATAAGACCGCCCCCAACCTAAAGAAATTACTTGAACAAGTAGGGAAGGACGGAAGTATTAATAAGATTACATATAACCCTACTAGGAAATGTGGGAGATGTAAACAATGCAATTATATTAACAATCAGTCTTACATTAAATTGGAAAATGTGAATGGGACAAAGATCAAAAGTATGAATGGAAATTGTTACACCACACAGGTGGTTTATTTAGCGAAGTGTATAGAATGCCCTGCATTCTATATAGGAAAAAACGAAAGACAATTAAGGCAACGTATCTATGAACATTATTACAAGATTAAATGTAAAGATTTGAATAATGCACTTTATAAACACATTAGGGAGGCAGGGAATCATCATTTTTTCCAGTTCTCAATTATTGATAAAGAGTATACAAACCCATTGGGTGGTGACTGGAAAACTAGATTAGCATGCAGAGAAAGTAATTGGCAAATCTTAACAGATGCCACAACTAAACCCGGCCTCAATGATTATATTAGTATAAAGCCATTTCTATTAATGCGATAATTACACTTGTATCAATCAAATATTGTTCACATTGATCACATTGTTTTTAATATTAATATTTTTATACATATTTTTATACATATTTTTATTCATATGTATTATATGATGTATAAGTGTTTAAAAATCATACATATTTAAAAGTATATCTATATCTATTTATTTATTTATTTCAAATTATATCAGTATATATGTTTTACATATTATAATCAAATTTTATATTTATATAAGCAACTTTTAGATATAAATTAGATAATTTTTATGTTATACTATGTTATATTTTTTATTGATAGTAGTTAGTACAACATTGGGAGATGATAGGATGTGGGAGATAGCTATTAATTTAGAATGTAGAATGTATATAGGAAGAAGAGAACTGTTTTTAAGACACACATACTATGGATTTTCAAGTATCCTAGCTATCAAATAGACATCTCATAACTTATTTATGTATTTATTTATTCAAGTATTTATTATTAATTATCCATTTATTTTTTGGACAGTTGAGAGTTCGCTCTATATGTATAATCATATACATTTTATTATGATACATTTTATGATACTTTTTAATAATCACATCTATATACAAAGGTTCTTAGTGATATTAACTATGACATTGTTTTAAGTGTTTATGCCTTTAAGTGTTCCTGCTTCTAAACTTGTAATGGTGTTTGGCACCAAAATTTATATAAAATATGGAGTAGTAGCTGAAGTTATTTGTTCTGATGAAGTCTGCCTTTTGACAGATGAAAGCGCTTAACAACTGTGATTTTTGAGTGGAATATGTACTTGTCGTGAGTTATTTTGTGTTTATTAAAGCTCTTTGTTGGGAAGCTGCGTAAGCCTTTATTACCGTTAAACAGACCAGTCGGGTTTTATCTTTATTGTATTTACAAATATAATATACAACTTTGCATAACATATTTACATTATTTACAATATTTATAACATGATTCTTGCATATATTTATATTAACCTTTCAATTCTTTAGTCCCCCACTCCTTTCTTCACAACCAAGGTCTACCATTTTTCAAACTCTGATAATAACCACTTCCCATTATATTTTACTTCATTAATTCTTTCATTCCATATTATCCATATTATATACAATTATTTTTCAGTTTGCTTATGTCCTTTTGTTTTACATTTTCTTAATGTTCATATTCAGTCATGTCCATGTTAATACAGTCAATGTTTTCCAATTCTTTCAAGTGTCATTTTCCATATATATCTTTCCACAGTTTAGATGTTCTTTTACACTTTATAAAAACTTAGTTGTCTCCAATTCACCACAATGCATATAAACGCTATCTTTTAGTGCTTTATATGGTATGTTAGCCTTAACTGGTAACTTACAGGGGTAAATATAATAGAATTTGTCCATAATATTTTCATACCATATTCATCTATTTTTTTTCGAGCTTCCCTATATCAATTTTCCACAGCAATATTTTTCTTGATATAATTTCATATCCGTACAACAAACTTTTTTACTTCTTTTCAAACATTCCAACTTTACCCAAATTGCTTTGTGTTTTTCTTCTAAGATTTTTGATAGTAACTTTTCCTTATGTTTCATACTTATGAAGAGTTTATACAAATTTAGTGAGAAAATATATACAATTGGGTGTATCAGGCTCAACCCTCCTTCTTTATTACTTACAGAAAGAATACCTCTTCTCACATGGTTTAATCTTGAACTCTTTAAGAACGTAAAAAATTAGATTCATTATGTCCTTTTCTAGTGTTAATGAAATTGTGCAAACATTAGCTAAATGAGTGATTTGGGCCAGTATTAAATATGCCTTTTTCCTCTATGAAAGTCTAAATGTCCTCCAAAATATGCAAAGGCCTCCTGTTTTGACTACCATATGTCTCTATTATTGTTCCCTTAATTGTTCTTTTCCAAAGATTTCTATCTCCCTTCATTAAATTTAATGCCTTATATTTCTCCTGAAAATTCTAATCCTTTACTCTTCTCTGTTTTTAATAGTAAGTCCTAGCATCTTCAATTCCTTATCAAGCATTTCTACAGTTATTCTCATCCATTCTTTATTCTTAACTGCTAACACCAAATCATCTGCATATGTAACATACCTGGAATGTTAATTCCTTCTGGGGTTTGATATTTAGCTTTCTCTAGAATCGAGTTAATTTTAGTGACCACAGCTTTCACAATTAATGCAAATAAAATGCTACTGGTTAGGCAGCCTTGTTTAATATCACTTTTTAATCTTATGGATTCGCTTAACCATCCATTGATTACCAATTTTACTTTGTTTTCCCTGTACACCGACTTCAGAATATTTATTTTGCTACTTATATTGTTCTAAGATTTTCCATAATGCTTTATGTTAAAGTTTGTCAAAAGCTTTACTTACATCCCCTATTAATATTTGTAATTATTTTTCTGTTTACTATATTGTCTACAAATTATCTTATTATTGCTAGTAGTAATTCTTGGCTTCAGTATTAATTATACAAGGTCAATGTACAATTTTTTCATCTTTCATTTTCAGTATTTACACCACATTCTCATCCCTCAGTCCATAAGCCTCTGTTATCATATATTTTTGTGACATGCATAACATCTCTACATATAGTCCTCAAATGCTCTTTTAAATCATTTCTTTCAGTTTCAGTTCTAAATTGCACAAACACTTTCTTCTTGGCTTCTCTAATAAAAGCCTGTATTACATATAAGTTCCAAGGATTAATGTCCTTTCTTTTATTGTATTGTTCTAAATTTTTTTCCCATATGCTGATCGTCTTCAAAGAAAATCTCACAGCATGCGTCCTTATTAATACAGATAAAAGCTCTTACCTCTCTAGGTTTTATCCCTAGTAGTGCCATGATGCTGTCCCAAATCTCATACCTGTCTAATTACTTTTCTGCCTTGTTACTTATCCCTACACAAAATTTTCTTTTAATTTCCACCTTTTTTCTTCTTTTCTTTCACCCTCTTTCACTGTCTGTGCATACAATCCCTTGTTTTCTCCTCCTCCTCTAGCTTCATCTGCCTCACCGCTACCATTCTCCTCCTTACTCCCCTCCTCTGACTCCTTCTCAACCATGCTAGCTTCCATCGCTGTTTAGTTACCAGCATTTTCATTCTCCATGACAACTAGAGCATTCTCCTCATCATCCATGCTTCATGCTTCTCTGAGCTGCCTTCATGCCCAGACAGGAAGACAGGAAGCGCCACACAGAATTGTGTCCCCATACGCTCAAAAAGAGTAGGGGGGAGTTCCCTAATGCTCTGGTCAAATTTACCCAAGTAGTAGAAATTCCACCTCTGGTCTTTCCCAGAAAGAGGCCACTAGTCTAGTGAGACTCACCCGGCCAACAAAGGATGAATAAATAAATGTCCACACATCACAGGAACCCCACTGCATAGACATGTAGCCTCTCACCTATGACCTGCCATCAGTCAACAGAAGAAATCATCTGTTACACTGATGACTCCTCCTCCTCATGACCCATGTTTCCATGTACTTGACTAGTGGCCATATCTCCCCCCCGGTTATGTAGAAAGCCATGCATTTTCATGTCCCTAGGCACCTGTGCAAATGATCATGGATGTGACCCTTACCACCCCCTTTCATTTGCAGTATATGTGGAAATGTCTGATGCACTGTCTAATTCAGCCATTCACTATTGAGCATAGCCTGTAGAGACAACTGCATGCATCATATTACTCTGTGTGGCACTGCTCTGCCACTGTGTACATCAGGGTCCATAGTGGTGGATTAGTGAACTAGACATTATGTCTTCACCTGTAGTGCCAGTGATGTCCGGATGATGTGATGTGGCTGCTGGTTGTTGTGTATTGCCATGAGCATCACTATTGGGTGATAATGTGCTAGAGTTTTTATGGGTTCTGCTGTGGTGTGTAAAAAGGGTCCTGACTGCCTTCTTCCTGAGAAACTTATTATGCAGCATACATTATGCTACAAAGAGCAGTCAGGTGTGGCAGGGACATACTGCAGTAACACCCCACAAACATGTAGACAGTGAAGCTGAGATTTCAGCATGCCAAACACATGGTCCATTACATTCCTAATTTGGCTGAGAGTGGTGGTTTATCAGTGTTGGGCCATACTTCTTTGTTCAGTATGGGCATCATCATTCAGGGTCCAGGGGGTGTGCTACATCTCATGCAGAACAGTAGGGACGTATTGGGGGAAACGGAGATCTAGGGGAGTGAAATGTGTTCATACCATTAGTGACTTTAGATATGTGGGTGGACCACTCCAAGCCCCATTCACACTTGAATCACTACAAAACGCAGTACCCTTTTTGCTTTTTTACACAGACGTCAGTGTCTATGCCTCTTTGTGCCAGGCAACTACTAATTACAATCTGTTTAACCGATCCTCATTTGCATATCATTATGCCTACATTAGACTGAGCTTTTTTCAATTACATATCATTATGCAGTCATTTGCATTAACTTATAGCATTACATGGCTCTAAGAGTCACTAATTAGTTAGGCTCTCGAAATCTGAGAACAAGAGCATGATATGCACTTTGCAGTTTGGCTATAAATACAAGCCCAAGACTTAGATTTTTCTGTTAGATTACTTCATAGCTCTAAGTTGTCAGAAGTAATAAGAAATGTAAGTGGTCTCATTTTTGCAGATGTTTACTGGTTTGTATTTATATTAAAATATATTAAAGAGCAAGTAATACAAGCATTATAAACATCTTTATTGCTTAATGTCTGATACCATGTAGTGTCAATAAACATTAAATGTTTGGTGTTGGGAGTGTGTCCTAATGGTTAAGGTGTTTGCCTTACAAACACAAGATACATGGTTTGAGTCTCACAAGGGATAATTGGCTAGGCTTAAAATGGCTCACAAGGACAGTTAGCTTAATACTAATTGATGAACCTATAAATACTCATTAAAATTATTACAACAAAATACAAACAACGGCATACCTTACATAGAAAGATTTTACTTCAGAGACAGATATACAGGAGAACACAAGACAACTCAAGAAACTGCAACTTTTAACAGCCCCATCTTTCTTAAAGTGACAGCATCCCAATTAATATGCATTACATTTGTGTTGTACCTTACAGCAACACAGAATGTTAAGCATACCATCTTCATTTTATTATGTTTGCACAGATTAAAAATAGTTTGGTGAAATATTCACTAATTCATATTTCTCTAAGTGCAATAAATGAAAGCCCAGATGGAAAATCATGGTTCACTGAAACAAGCACTGCTAATATTCACACCTCTCAACTAGCATGATTTTCACAAAATGTGCATATTTTTGCCTCCTATTTTTGGTCTGCTCCTTGTAACATTTGTGTTTTTCCAACAAATCACTGAGGATTGAAGTTACTAAATAATGTCATACATTCAGACCTCATATCCTTCAAAAATTCATGCTAACACAAACTGTGTTACTCTAGCAACTAAGTTTATAAGAGCAACATTTAAAATCCCTCGCTATTTTTTTGTTCCTTTGTCCCCCCCATTATTTTAGACTATGTTCACATATCTTGTTTTAAGAGGTTCAGCGGAGTGATACTCACTCACTTATGTTTTGAAAAGTGCAGTATATAGGAACACAGAATGAATGAGAAACAGTTGAATGGAACCAGCACTGTACACAGAGCTTCTTATGACAAAGCAGGTTCTCCTTTTTGCAGTCTTCGATCATGGAGGAGGGGCTAAATCATCATGCATTTTATATTGATTAACACAGGTTGGCACATCTCAGAAAAAAGGAAATGCTTAGATTTTCATGCAAAAACAAAATATTTGCCTGTCTTAAATGTGAAAGGCATATCATATCAGCTGGATTTCATTGTTTTACCATGAGTTTACTTTTTTCCAGATTCTTGAGAAAGCTGTTGTTGTCTGTATCAAGACTGCCATCAGCTACATTTATTTATTTACTTACTTACTTAATTATTTGCTTACTTTCTTACTTTATGTATAAGATAGGTATCCAAATTTTAAAAAGGAAGCTATTAGTGAGAGCAAATTTAGGCTGACATAGCCAGTTCTAAAGAGCTTTCCCAAGGAAAGACAAAAAAAAAAAAAAAAAAAAAAACTACATAGTGTGGCAGTTCAAATGACTCTCATCAATCATAAGAGAGATAGAGCTCAAATACTCCTTGTGTATGAGAAAAAAATAAAAGTGCAGGACAGCAGCATTGTTTGGGAAAAATAGATGTAGCGCCGGAAGATATAAGATTCTGTCGACTGCTTTTGGTGTTGAAAGTCACCAGAAGTCAGAGATAAAAACAAATGAAATAAAAATATGTAGGTCTGTTTATTCTTCTATGTAATAAGTGGTTGACATCCCACTTAACCACTGCCCTTCAACAGCTGGTTGACATCCCACTTAACACCTGCCCTTCAACAGGGACAAAAGAGGAGAGGTACAGGCAACAATTCTGCTCATCAACTCAGGATTACAAAAATAATTTTATTTTCAGAACTCCAACTTGTGGAATTACTGTGGTGGCACAATCATGGTGGCTCTTCAGTAATTTCACTGCCATCACTTAATCCATCATTAAAATGAAAAAAAAAGAAAAAATGAAAGAAAAAAATAATTTGACAGTATACAAGTTGTCTACAAGGGATTGTGATTGGTTAGTGACACTTTATAAACCATCAAACTGTTGCTGTGCACATACCATAACAAACTGGCACCGCCAACTGAAATCTGCCAGTTCATGATACCTCCTACAAGCTGGCACCCAGGGCAGGCACTCTGTCAGTCCTGCTCTTCCCGCAGCTTTAATTATTCTGCTTTGTTATTAATATGACTCCTCTGAAAAATAACAGTGAAACTCATAACAGATGCAATGTAAGTCAGCTGGAAAACGAGGGATTTTCATGACAAGTATGGAGACTGTTGGGGAACCTTGACCAGAATGAACTGTGGAGCTCTAGGAAATTACTTGCATAGCTGTTCCTTGAATTCCAGGATCCCAGTACTATACTCAAAGAGTACCAGAAACCTGTGTGTGCATATTGCTGGAGTTGTAAGACAGTCTGGCCTACTAGAGTATCAAGGATGTGGACTGTTGGAATTTGATGCATGCCTCTGAGAGACTTTCAACTGAACTCTAAGTGAATAGAATTATATTGAGAATGTACTGCTTCTGATCTCTTTGATATTAATATTGGCAAAAAAGGTCATTACAAAACTGGAAAACAAGGGGAGAACCTGGAAGGGAAGAATTAAATAGCATTGTGGAAGATATTAAAGAGTTGGAACTGATAAAAAAAAAAGATGAGTGGATAGGTAAATACATGATCAATAAATGGGGTAAATGGGAACTAGGCCAAGTGTCATTCATGAAGAACACATCAAGAAGGGAGAGAGAAGAAAACAAAACTCTTGGCAGAGAATATTATAATAAAATCTGATTTACCTCTAAGAAAATAAGAATGTGAGTCACTGGGCTCTGATCTCTATGTTTACATGTTCTATTCATACTTGAAATACTTCTGATGCTTTGGACAATGGCTGGGTTTCAAAAGTTTCATCTATAATATTGTTGTTTTAAATCTTCTCAAAAGAAGGCATAATCTTTGTGAACATTGGCTGTCTGAAGAATAGACATAATTTAATTGTATAAAAAGAAAATGTAAAAGATATGTGACAGAACCAGTGTACCATATAAATGTGCCCCACATACACCATGCATACTGACTGCACACTCTGTAAAAACTGGGAAAAGGTAAGTGACAATAAACATTGTTAAATGATTAAAAAATTAATATACTGCTTATTTAGATGAGAAGTTAACTGCAAAAATTATTTTTTCACAGTAAATACACTACACTTGAACCAAAGAGACTGTCTCCATTATGTGCAATATAGTACAAAACAATGTGCGTGCGCTCGTGCACACACACATGCAGGCACGCATGCATATGCACATGTGCATGCACACAAACCCACACACACATCTACTTTGCAGTGCTGAGCTGGCTGCTGTGTGTGGCAGTGCAAACCTTGCTTGTAGAAGAGAGAGAAAGAGAGACAGAGATGGGTAAAGGCAGCACAGAGATTCACATTGAATGTTAAGTTTCCACCTCCAAATACTGAAATAATAGCATATATTTTCTGGGCCAGAGTATAATGTGAACAATGTCATTTAGCAGATATTCACAGCAAAAAACAAGCCTGGCTCCATGGCAAGGAGGGATGGAGCCCTTGTTGTGGCTGAGGCAACCAGGGTTCGGATAGCAGCCCTGCAGTGGAGGGCCCAGGGAGAGAGAGGCATAAAGGGGTGTGGCCCACCCAACTCTTCTTATGGTAGGAGAGGGTTATGGGTGCTTGGGGAGCACACAAGTAAGTGCAACTTCTTCAGTGGAGATCAGGGAAAGGGGTGTTTAAGGGAAGGGGTGGAAGTGAATGACAAACAGTTTGGTCACTCATTGCTTGTCTGATTTCAGCTCTGTAATGATGGACTTAATAAGAACTTTCAAACTTCCTCTGATGGCTGTCTAAGTTAAAGCTCAGCCTGGCAACTCTTATCCTGGGTATGGGGAACGAATAGGATGATTTTCTGAAAGGAGCCTGATGGTGAAAGGCAGTGGGGTCAAAGAGTGTATGGAAAAAAAAAAACACATCTATATTTGCATTTAGGTTCTGACAAAGAGAAAACACTGAAAGGTAGCCATTTTTCATGCTTCCAAACTGTGGAGGAAAAAACATCCTGTATTTGATAGTTTGCTGGCTATTTACCCAATTCTTCCCTAACTAAAACACACATGTATACACACACACACACACACACACACACACACACACACACACACACACACACACACACACACACACATACACACACACACACACACACACGCACACACGCACACACACACACACACACACACACACACACACACACACACACACACACAGATACAGGGTCCTTTTCAGTGTGCTTCTCCTAATCAGCACACTGAAATTCATGAGTACACTGTAATTTTACAAACTTTTATTAATGGTGTGTGATTTTGAACCTTTGCGAGGGATAGTCAGTTACAGATTGACACAGAACCTTCAGTTTTGAGAAGACAGCTCTGTCAAGCAAGTAAAAGAGTGCTTCTGGCACTTAACATCTGAGTGGTGCGTACACACACAGCAGCTAGAGAAAATAATTAACTTTAATCAAAATGATCTTCATGTCCAGCAGATCTTCACAGTGCACCTTATCTGGCTACCTTAAGAGGTGCTTCACAATGCATGGCAGGTTAAATTGACCTGAATCATTTCTTTTAACAAGTATCATTGTAATATAATGTCAGATCCTTTCACTGAGAAATACTGTGAAATCTTATAAGTTTTCTCTACACTGCAAATGTTCAACATGAAAAAGTGAGCAAAAATCCAAAGAAAACGAAGCAAGATGTCTCTCCAAGAAACTGAAAAAATGCTTAGTTATTATGTGGCATATAGTGACATTACCTTATTTACAGATAATGATATTCATCCTGATTATATATGGGCTTCAGACATCATAATATTCCATGCTTAGCTGAAATATCAACCAGAAGTATTACTTTCTGTCAATGTCCTTTTTTTGTAACTGGTAACACACAGCAATAAAAAGTTTATTTAGACTAAAGGATCTGGAACATATTTACTAAAATTAGTATGAATATTGCACTTTGATGGCCCAGTAAATCTGAACGGTCCAGTGCCCACACCACTGCAAAGCTAAACTAACATAACAAAAACAGGATCTCTGTCATAAGACAGGATGAGGCAGATGTAGCATAAAACATATGGGACAGCAGGTCCTGCCATAAATTACAGGATAAGAAGACAATCGTGCAGACTCCCTACATGCTGATGAACTGCAACCTGATGATATGTAAATAGTTTAGTTATAATTTGTCAGTGTCACTAATCTGCAGTTGTCCTTACCACTGTTAGTGGAAGAACTAGATTTTTTGTTGTTGCAAGTGTTGTTACCCTTACTGAGTATTTCTATTTCCTCCTGGTTCTGTAACCATGGCATTAGCATAATTCTCAACCGGAATTAATTCCTCTGTATTTACCAGTTCTGTGGGCAAAATAATAAGGTGCCACAAATTCCAGGATGGTCCCTTCAATTCCCAATTGTTTTATTTATTTTTTTAATTTTTATTTACAAGTTTAAATAATGGCTGATGTCATTACGCTGCTGTCAGACTAGGTTGGGGTCAGACTCTGTCAGACTGTAATTTGGATTGCATTTATTATAGCAGTAGCAGCGAGCGGACTCCAGACTGGAGCTGTGTGCACAATTTTATTTAAGTTCTGCAGAAGAGTCCACCCAGCACCACCCATGTCCACACTAGCTATCAGTATGAGAAAATTTACTTTCTCCAGTTCCAGTGGCTCAACCTCCAGGTAAATAAAAAAAAAAAAACAATTGTATCGGAAACGATTCTGCTCTGCACTGTGAAGTCTGTTATCAGTAGTTATCTGCTATGCTACTAGATAGACTTCATTTATCTGAGGCAGTTATCAAATGGGTAATAATCCACTAGCAGTGTTGATCAGATCTTATTGCAGCATGATTATTTATTTTCTGCCAAATGCATGATGCATCACTTTAGTAACTTTTTATTTTTTCACATCAAAAATGGTATGTAACATAACGTATATGAGAATTTGAGTAAACAAGCATGCAGCAAGATTCTGTACTAGAAACAAGTGATTTTGTTTTATAGCAGCACATTCTGCTGTAGCATAGACCTTGTTTAAAGCTACCTATGTTATGCCAGTTTCTTACAGCTACATACCTATCATGTATATACTTTACCTCATAGTCTTTTAATCCAAAACCCACATATAATAAGACTCAAACCAAAAACCGATGCAAAGCCTCACTGCTGAACAAAAAACCAGGACATTGAAGTAATTTGATAAGCATTTTTGTTCCTCTTATTTAACTCAATGGAACTTCATCAGATAATCACACCATACGTACAGTCTTCTTTTATAATGGTTATAATTAGCAACAACCAGTGAATGTCCACCAATGACACAGTTCCACAAATATAAAAAGCAGTACAAAACAAGTAAAATAAAATACACATAAAATTCCTTCCAAACAGTTAATAAACCAGTCATGGAACACATATACACTAAACCCCCATTGTATAACCCCAGAATACTTAAAAGTAATTGGTTATATTTAAATATAAAACTACATTGTTTAATAGTTTAATGTATACCTGTGATTACGAAATAGTTGCCCAATAGTTCACTCTATAATGCAGTAGTATGAAATAACACTTGTAATATGATGTAATACTAATATTTTAGCTAACCATTCTAGATTATGTCCACTTTTAAGGACAACAAACTACTAATAGATACCCTGTCATTTATTCCCGGGAAGTGTCCAGCATTAAGAAATATTTGCCAATATGTTTCTTTATGATTCAGGGTCTATATTATATAGTCGAAGTTTCAAAACTTCGATCCTCACATGAGTGAACTCATATGAGCGAAGTTCGAAACACTGACTATATAACAAAATGAAAAAAAATTTACCTTACCATTCTGAGCAGGGGAGCAAGCCCCCCTGCTCCCCCCACACCCCCCCTACTTAAATATACCAACTCCAAGAACGCACTTCAGTGCAGAAAGGAAAAATTTCCCATTCTCTGCATGAAAAGCCATTGGCTTTCACCTTCGACCTTTCTATGTTTGATCATATGATGTCGACCATCTATAATTCGAACATCGGAACGATCGTTCATCTAATATAGACCCTGTTTCTTTATATTCAAGGAATGGTTAGTTAAAATATTAGTATTACATAATATTACAAGTGGAATGTAACTTTATACCTCTATATCAGTGGCACAAATGACCTTCTGTAATCTGTAATCAGTATAACTGGAACATGCATATGTGCAATATATGCACACAGTGAGGACTGGTGTTCACAATCTGTACTACAGTGTGCCTCTGTTATAAACTGGGCAGTCTTAAATGTGAGGAAGAAACTTGTTAGACGAGTTTGCAGTGATGAAAATAAACGTAACAGAATATAGTAAAATAAGTGTATCAATGCTTTGTATGTCACATATAAAGTTACTAATGTCTTCCCTTTTTTTTCTCTCCCCAACCCTTTTCTCTCTCTTTTGTGTGTTTATTATTTTAATGCTTTTATTATTTTTCCTGGGGGTTTTGTGTTTATTTTATTATGTTTTGTTTTTCTCACAGCATAGTAGGCTAGGACTGTTCCACAGGATCCATCTGCGTCCATTCCACCGTCCTACTTTTGTCACAAAAAGAGGGAAAAGTCTTAAGGATTTTTTAGAAACCAAAAAATGTAATACTCCTATTACTTCTAATGGGATGTCAAGATGTGAAGACTGCAGTTATTGTAAGTTTTTGGTACTGGGGAACAAAATAGTAGTAAAGGCTCGGGACTTTACTATTAATATCAAGATGAATTACAATTCCAAGTCTAAATTCATTGTGTATCTAGTATTATGTAATTCTTGCAATGGATTTTACATAGGCAGAACTATTCGTAGCTTCCATCGCAGAATTTATGAGCACCTGAGGGCAGTTGAAAAATTGGATGTAACTAATGCCCTAGCAAGACACGTTGTTAACTGTCATAACAGAGTTAAAGTGGGTTTTAGTTTTACTGTTATTGATCAAGTTTTAAATGCAGACAAGAGATGGGATGCAGAAGTGGATTTAAACTCGAAAGAATATGCTTGGCAAGTGAGGCTAAACACAGGTGCAGATCCAGGTATGAATGATATGGAAAACTTTAAAGCAGTGTTATGTAAGAAAGGGTTAAAACACTGCTAATGTTTTGGGTCATGTGACTTGAGCAACCTATAAATGTGAATTTTGTATGTGTGGCAACCAGGTCTGAAGAAGTTCTTTGTGAATGAAAGTGCTTATTTATTTTAATAACGTAGGGGGTATATCACTTGCACAGGATGTTGTGTGTTGATCATTACAGACAGGAGTCACAAACTAATGATATAACCCACAGTTTCTCAATTCCCAAGCCTTACAACAGCATTCAGTACAAAGTAGTGATAATTGCATGCTCTCAACTATTTATATATACAATCACAATATATGTCACAGGTAAAATGAACATTTCTACAACAGAAATGCAAATATAGTAAGCAATAACCTAGCTATGCACCCTCAGCATCAGACACTGATTTTATATCCCTGAATCACAAAGATAGAATACAGGGATCTGGCACAGTTATCATCACTTGCAGAGGGTGGTATGGGTGGGGCAGGAAGAATTGGCTGACACAAAAGGTTGGTGAGTGTGTATGTGAGTAAGAAGGCACACATTTGGGCCAAAATAAAAAAAAGAGAAGTCAGAGAAAGTGAATACCTTTTTGTCTGTTTGTGTCTGTGTCTGTGTCTGTGCGTGTGTCTGTGTATGTGTGAGTGTCCTCCATGCGAAATTGGTGCGTGAGTGTGTGCATGGACACAGCCAAGCAGAGTGCTAGCTCTACATCTTGTTCTGTTGGACAGGTGTAAGCTGTGCATGGTAGAGGTTGCAGTTCATCACTGTCATCCCCAACTCTGAGACTTGGCTCTGCCAGGAGTTGCACTGGAAGGTTGCCATCCAGAACCATGCTCAGATGCACTGCTGCTATGTGGTGCTGTCTGTTGGATGAGCTCCCTTCCTGGGACTGCCCAGGGCCATGTCCCCATGGCCTGCCAGACACTATGGGAACATGATCTAGAACTGCCGTTTTGGTTGACAGCAGGTGATGCTGCTGTCCTATGCCCACAGGGACGATGTTCCCCTCCCTGCTGAGGTCCCCCCACAGACACTGCTCATTCCAACATGTCATGTATGCAGTCCATGGCATCAGCAACATGGTATAGGCATTCATGCATGTCAAGCTGTGCCACATCCATCCACTTGAACATTTGTCTGGACAAATGATGGGAATGCACCTGTACCTCCTTGATGGCCCTAAACATTTGCCCATTGGCACAGGAAGTGACACGTGCACCAGGTGGTGGAAGTACAGCAGGCCTTCTCTAAGCACCACTATCACTCCCCCTGTGTAGCACCTTACCCACACTTTGGCTACAGTCAGACTCAACAGGCACTGAAGCCACAGTAGCCACACTCCCCTGATCAATGTCCTCACCCTGAACCTGCCTAAAATCCGTGGGCTCAGTGGATTGGGTAGGCGTAGACCTGCTGGCTGTATCAATGGTCAATGTAGGAGATGGCTTTATGACAATCTCTGTGTCATAGGTTGGTACTAGGCTATCAGCCCTAGGGCCTATACAAGCCTAGCCATAACAGATCCCTGGCTATTTCTTCCCACACTATTTACTTCCCTGGACCCCTGTCTAGCAGGGTGACTGATGTGATCCCCAGGGTGAATTTCCTTTCTTCCATCCAATCGTCAAGGTTTCTTTTGAAGAGGGCCAAAGAGGCGCTCTGCTTGACATGTATGGGCAGTCTATTTCAGAGTCTGGGGAGTCTCTGGGACAGGAACCTATCCCTCCAGCATGTTTTGTTTATTGTAATGACAAGGTTTAGATCCCTGGAGCATGTGGCTCTGAGGGATTGGGATTTCTTTAAGTGTAGCATGTCCAACAGCTCTGGGTTTGACATGGCCTTGTATGTTAAGCAGAGATCGCCTCTGAGTAGACGATATGTGACAGAGTATAGCTAGAGTTTTTTAAGGCGGTCAGCGTAGGGCATTTGCTTTAGGCCTGTGATTCTTTTAGTGAGGTATTTCTGTGACCTTTCCAGTTGTTGCAGATGTCTTGAGAGGTACATACTAAATGGGTCATTGTATTCTATAATGGATCTAATGAGGGATGAGTACAGTGGGGCAATGGCCTCCTTTTTTCTGGATGAAAAGCTTTTAGTGATGAGGAGTGCCACATAGAAGGATTTCCTGACTGTTGTGGCAATGTGGTTATTGAAGGTGAGACCACTGTCCACCTGTGTCCCTAAGTCTCTTATCACACTTTCGGTGTTTAGTGTACTGCCACCTATGTGGTAATTCACAGGTACATGTTTTTTCCCAAAGGGGATAACAATACATTTCTTGGCAGTGAGCTTGAGCCCATGGCTCTGGCATCAAGCATCTGTTTCTGTAAGGCCCTTTTGTAGAGCATCCACATCATTTGGGGATTCAATAATGGCTCCCAGTTTGCAGTCATCTGTGAACTTTGTTACCTGGAGTCCCTTAGTGTTGGCCTGTACTTTAGAGAAGTAGATGCCAAACAAGAGCAGTCCCAGGACTGAACCCTGAGGTACTCCACTTGTCACTTGTCTGGAGATGGATTTGGAGTCAGCTACTTTTACAGTGTGGGTTCTATCAGTAAGCCAGTTGGCAACCCATCAAGTGATGTAGGGATAAATGCCCAGTTTAGTAAGTCTATCTATGATTGCAGAGTGGGGGGGGGGTGTCAAAGGCCTTGGCGAGGTCCAGATAGGCTGTCTGGGCTGCCTTACTCTTGTCCATGGCTCTGGAGACTGATTCAAAGAAGTCAATCAGGTTCAGGAGACAAGATCGGCCCTTCATGAACCCAAACTAGGTGGGGTCCAGTGTTTGAAGGTTACCAATGTCTTTGTTTATAAGTTCCATGATAATACGTTCCATGGCCTTGCAGATCAGGCTCATCAGACTGATGGGGCAGTGGTTCCCGGGATCCAAGGTGGATCCCCCTTGTGGAGTGGGATAACTGTAGCTGTGCGCCACTCAGTGGGTATGAAACCTGAGGTGAGGCTATGATTAAATATGACACTTAGGTGAGGTGCCAGTTTATTTTGTAGTTCATGTAGTACACAGCCCAGGATGTCATCTGGTCCCATGGATGCTGTATTCTTAGCTTTGGAGAGTACGTTTTTTACCTGTGTGGCCATTATTACCGGAATTTGGAAATCTTCCAGTATTGAGATGAGCCATTTAGGGGGTGAGAGGGGGGTGAAGTTGGCACTGAATTGATCTGCCAGAATATTGGCAATATCCTTGGATATCAGTATATTTAATGCCATTCTGTTGTAGCTCAGAGCAGATCTGAGCATTGCCATTTAGATTCTTGACATAGTTATAGAATGCCTTGTGGTTGTCTTTGGAATCTCTGGCAATTTTATTTTCATAACTAGCTTTGGAGGATTTTATGAGAGATCTCATCTTACTGAGGCGGGTAAGGGAGTTTTTTACATCCTGCGATTTTCCTCTTTTCTGCAACAGTTTCTTCCTTTTATTGTAAAGTTTGTTTATGGCAGGGGACCACCAGATTGGCTCCTTTTTTTGGAGGAGAGCATCTTGGTTCTATTTGGGATGACACGATTCATGCATGAGTGCTCGTACACTACCTTAGTGTAGGATTCAGCGGTTGAACTTTCAGTTCCCATCTTCATGGGTGTCATGAAGTTTGTCATTTCTGACTTGAGTAGCATGAAGTGGGCTTTGGAGAAGTTTTTTATGGAGGTTTCCTTACTGGGGGTGGGGGTGGGATGTGAATGTTAAGGGTGATTAGCTTATGGTCAGACCTGACCAATAAGATCATAGGTGTGGAGCATCAATTTCCCATGTTGGTAATGACCAGGTCTAAGATCTTGAACCCCCTGGTGGGACTATGGATTAGTTGATCCAGGGCATTGGAATTTATGAATTCCAAGAACCACTGGACAAAGGTGTTGATACACAAGTAGTTTTCCCAGTTAATGGCAGGGTAGTTGCAATCACCCAATATTAGGGTGTTTTGTTGTATCTTAATATTTTCCAGTATGTTTAGAAAGGTGTAGTAAGAATCTTGGGGCATGTTGTCTTACCTAGTGTTAGTTACACCTGGAGAATTTCAGACGCATTGTGTTGGGCAAATAGCCTGGTGGTGTGAATATCCTTGGTGAATATGGACACTCCTCCACCTTTAGTGTTTCAGTCCTGGTTTGGTGGCCGAAAAGTGTGGTAAGAATTGTACCCTGGTATTGCAGGGTTGCTCTCTGGAGCCTTGAACCAGGTCTCAGTTACTGCACAGATATCGATGTTCTCCATTTTTAGGAGTGCTTCAAGAAAGTGCATTTTGAGGTTTAGACTTCTAGCATTGAGTAGCATTACCTCCAGAATTTATATGCTTGTACCTGTTATGGTGGTGGTTTTGTCCTTTGAACTTTGCCTAAAAAAGGCACTATAGGGGTGGCAAGAGCCTTAGCCAGTAACCTGAATCCCAGGGGCAACAGGTGCAGACCATCTCTGACAAAGCATCATGGTCTGTCGATCATGTCGTCCCAGGCAAACAGATATTGGATCCCTATTGAATGACACCAGAAGCTTAGCCAATTGTTGAAGTCAATCATTTTGTCCTTATATTGTGGTATCATTCTGGGCAAAGGCAGGATGCTACTCAGGGCTAGGGTCATACCTGCCTGGACCACGTGATCCAAGCGCTCTTCCATATCTCTTTTCATGTAGTCCAGGGAGGTACATCTCAAGTCATTCACTCCAACAAGGACAATGACAGAGTCATATTTGTACTTGTTGTGGAGTGACTTGAGTGCATGCGTTATGTGGCGGATCCTGGCACCCGATAGGCAGCTGCCTGTAATTTTATCCTTGTTCAGCCAACCCTGACTGTGCCTCACTTTGGCCACCATCATCATCAAAATCAGATGACATACTGACATCGTGTGGCACAGTGCCCACAGTTCCACTGTCAGAAACAACTCTGAAAAAAATACAGAAACACAAGAATATCTTAATATTGGAAATACTACACTGCAATATATATTAACAAAGTAACAATGCTGCCAGTATTACTGAAAGCTGAGCAATATGGAAAACATGACTTAAATACAAATTACACTTTACAATATTGCTTTATAGTGATCAGCACTACTGAAGAGATAGTAATTCACTTACCAGCTGCAGATGGCAAGCGTGGCTGTAGGTCAGATGGACCTAGAAGAAGTGAAGCAACAGGTAAGACCATCAACACCACAATCAGCAGTAACACAGGATCTACTACATTGTCCCCTAAATAGCAGAAATCAACAAGCAGTTACCCAAGAAATTGGTTTACTATCACAAGCTAAGCTTATACCTGGAGCAATCTTCTTACCACCAAAACAAACACCAGTTGTGCCACAAATAACTACTTAATTTAAATGCCTTGACCTGTACATTACTATTCAACTGTTCAGATAACTAGGCTTACCTGGAAGATCCTCCTGTGATGTGGCTGATGGAGGCAGGTCCTGCTGCATTGATGATGGACCTGGAAGAAGTTAAGAAAGAGGTAAAGCCAATAAAACCACATTCACCACTAACAGAGGTAGTAATGCCTTTGCACATTTAAAGTTGCAAACAACACAGATGTACACAATAACATGGCTGACAACTACAGGCTAAGCTTATAACAGTAGCAATCTGCAATCCTCACAAACAGCTACATGTGACACGCACTTAACTTATTAATTTTTCTTCTAGCAATATACAACACTATTCCACAGTACACATAGCAAGCCCTACCTGTAAGCACCTCCTGGGATGTTGACACACCGGCACCCACATCAAGGATATGCTGCATATCAGTGTCTTGGGAGCTGTGGCTGCTCCTGAGGTCAGGAAAGACCTGCTCACTGGGGGTCAGTGGTTGCTGCATAGCAGGCCTCAACCTGTACCCATGATGTCATGGCCTACTGCAGCAGCTCTTCATCTGGCAACTGTTACCATGTCAGTGTCACTCTGGCAAACCTGGTCATAAGTTCTTCAGTGGCTGCCCACGACATTTACATTGGCAACCACTTCTTGCCATAATATCATCTGACGGGCACTATCCCACCTGCCACTTTGGAGTAGGAAACACACTATAGATGCGTAGGATGTCTATTATGTCCTGGTTGTCCTGGTTTTGGTAAATGGTGAGTGTCAGGGATTCACACCTCTGGGTGCCATAGCTGAACTTGGCCTGGAAGAAGACAACTGTAGAATGTACATAAGTATCACATAACTACAACATAACTTTATATAGATGCAGCATAGAAGGTTGACATTCAGTATTACTCAATGGAGAAACATACAGCAGTCAACATATGGGAACCAGTAACAGGCAGGATGCAAAACAAGGCAACTGACTATTCTATTAAAGCATATTTTTCTTAGTGCCATAACACTTCCTCACCTTAACTATCATCCCCACAAAGGTACAGGCAATTGCCACTGCCATGTAACATTACATCTTAGAACTGATACAAGTGCTGTCAATGTGCTTGTCCATGAAACATGTTTAGATATATCCCACACAGCAATCTAATCCATGTATTTATCTGTCTTGACAATCATTATTAACTGTACAATGGCTTGACAAACTGGGCCCTGCTATTATTAGACTTGTAAGTCATACATAAAGATAACATTGGAGAACACTGCTTCACAGAATTTTGAAATGCAGTCCAGCAAATGCTATATGTAGGTGACAAATATTAAACATACCTTATGAGAATGATGACTCCTCTGTAGAGAAAGCTTGGAAATACTGATGTTCACAGCGTTTGAAACATATAGAACTAACAAGAACTTGGCTACCTACAGGGTTGCCTTTTCATAGCCTGTAAGATTAGTAATAAATTGCAGCTGTGATTGACTACTGTTTTGGAGGGGAAAATCACAACTGCACTGCAGTCTGCCTTACATCCACTAGGTGTATTCTTCAGTCAACACAGTTGTTACATGTAACCTGGTAAAGGTTAAGTCAACAGCAGATTACTTTCAGAAGGATAAGGACACCATTTTAGTTTGTGTATGCCGTAGCATCCTTTTCAGCCTTTCAAAGACATGTCTCTGTAGTTCCCATTATGTGATGTTTTGTATGTCTGAGTGCAGCAGTGTGCAAACAGGAGAACTGCAACTTACCTGTTGTTCCACTTCACATCGTAGGCCCTGTCACTTATAGCAGCTGACATGGAGGACCAGAAATTGATTTTATGTCTGTGTGAGGTTTAATACAGTAATATGTTGGAACTATGTTAGGTATATAGGTATGTATGACACATTTTACACATGGCTAATTGTGTGTTAACCATGTACTATAATCCTATAAGTATTCTACTATCTGGACTGCCATTGTCCCCACATTTTGATAACAGACATACATAATGGCCTACATATAAATTGACCTAGCTATTGGTACTGGAGTTGTGATTTCAAACTGAAATATTAATCATATATGTCCACTTTACATTCTAAAAGCCATGAATAGGTATGTTGCTTGACTATGGTCTCCCTGCACATTCATGGCCTGTTGTAAAACATGACACCCAATAGCAGGTGTCAGAGTGTAACAATCCACATTTGTATGTCCCCATATCGACTGTGAGCACTGCTATGTCTTACAGCACTGTAGTAAAACATGAACAAAACATCAATATAAGTGTAAAACTAGTATTTGCATCAACCTCACCAGACACATGCAATACTTCTAAATAACACAGTCCTTTCGCATCCATATAACTTAGAGATTTGAAACCATACCATGAGGTAACCTAGATCAGTGTAATATGTGTGATACAGGATGAGGTCAAGGATGGATGGATGGTTGGTCTCCAGCAGATTATCTGAACATGCACTTGTGTGATTAATAAATACGCTAAAGTATCATATAGCTGATGACATCAGCAGACTGTATACAGGGCCAAATATGTATCCCACATGCAGTTAAATGCTCTATGTATTGTTACAAAATAGCTCTCTTACACACACAGTTGACTGCAATGGGAATAGAGCTCCTACCTGTCTCAGTGCAGAGACTACAGAACACAGCAAAGTATTTAATAGCTCATGCTCACACATAGCTGACTGTAGTTGGATTAGAACTCCTACCTATCTGAGTGCATGGACTACAGAACACAGTACTTAACATAAGTGCCATAGCAGAAGTTGGGTTTCAACAGGACTGCAGGTGAAGTTATAGTAGGTGACATCATCAGGCCATGTGGAGGACTGTAAGTGTTCTGCTATCTGGATTTGGAGGTCTGCATGAAGTGGATGTGTCAGCTTATGCAAGTATCAATGTTGCGGGAAACCATGGCCTTGTTGAAGTAACTCTAGGATACCAAGTGTACTCTGCTGACTAAACACACACAGAGTTGACTGCAGTGGGAATAGAACCCCTGCCTCTCTAAGTGCATGGACTACAGAACACAGTACTTAATGGGTGAGGCATGGCATGACTTTCATTTCTACAGGACTGCAGGTGAATTTACAGTAGGTGACATCATCATGTCATGTGGGAGACAATAGGTTTGGAGGTCTGCATGAAGTGGATGTGTCAGCTTGTGCAAGTATCAAAATAGTGGTACTCCATGGCATTGGTGAAATAATTATAGGATACCAGGAGCACTACGCTTAGACACACACACACACACATGCACACACATGCGCACACACATGCACACACATGTGCACGCACACACACACACACACACACACACACACACACACACACACAGTTGACCGCAGTGAGAATAGAAGTCCTATCTATGTAAATGCACTGATGGAAGTGCCATGGCACAAGTATGGTTTATATCAGAATGCAGGTGTACTTATAGTAGCTGACATCAGCAGCACATGTAGTGAACAACAGTTTGCAGGTCCTGCCTAGGCACATGGCCTCATAGCATTATATGAGGCTATTAACTTAACAGCAGTATTCTGTTAGTAACCCTATTAGTGTACCAACAGGAGTACCCTTATTGACCATAATTGGATGTTTAATGTTAGCAGAGCATAGTTGTGAGCACAAACAAGTGGACCTGTCCATGTGGGAGCACACTACAGTAAATATTACAGTTGGTAGAGTGACTGATACATGTTTGGAAAAAGGAATTAGTCCCCACTGTTGTACTGATTTGTGTTTGGGGAAGATAGGAGGTGGGAAACATATTGATGTAAATATATGAGACATGCTTACATCTGGACCTTATTGTGCAATGTTTCCAATGTAGTATCCAGTATAGATCAACAATAAAGCATCATATATGCAACCCCATAGTGCAGCATGCAGCAGGTCTGACCGATGGTGAGTAAAGTGTACACACATGAGAATTACGCCTCTTTGCAGATAGGTAAGCAGTGTGCAAATGCGAGACACAGTCCACACGCCTACCAGCTGAGTCTGTACTTGAGGCCTGCTTTTTTTGCAGTGATGAAGGGCAATAATTGAATATATCTGTTTTCTGTTTTTGGCAGTTTGCTTCCTAGGTGGTCTTGTTTGTCGAGTTTTAGCAATCTGGCGCTCCACACAAAACAGATGAGCAGAGCCAAACATGACACCTTTTGTTTTCTGCTAAAGTAAGGCAATGGCCTTCTTCTTATCAGAAAACAATATGTGTCATGTTTGACTATGCTCAGAAAATTTACCCCAGGGCTGACATGTACTAATAATGGACATGGACATCTCCTACATTCCTTATCCCATAAGTAAAGGAAAATGAAACAGAGAAAAAAAGTTGTTGTTGTGTCTTTTGGCTTTTCCCGGTTTGGGGTCGCCACAGCAGAACTCCGGTCCGCTAATGTGATAACCACAGTAGCAAATGAAATTACACATTACAAATGTCTACATAGTATAGGATTTGAACCTACACACCAATGGCTCTTCAGAACACAGGATGGATGCCTTACTTCTCATTGCCACAGGAACAGCTATGCAGCACAGTAGTACAAGCATTACTCACACAATGAAGTGCAACACGATGTACACTGCTAACACAGATGAGTTACTGGCATCGGTCAAACAATGGAACCCCACTGTTTTGTGTAGGGGGGAGGTAAACCTCAGTTACTGTTATGTGTCAAAGAAACTTAGCCTGTCATTAGTTTGGTGATCACAGCTGATGCCCTGGCATGGCACAGTGACATACATGTTATTCTCTCCATGTTACATGTTACTCTCCTTCTTCTGCATCCTGCCTGTAGTTTAATGCTGGGACTGTTTTTGAAGTTAGAGACTGCAATGTGTATCATTGCTTTACATCTGTTGTGTATATTGCTTTACCATTGCTAATATATGGTGCTACACTGGGGCATGCAGTGTTCCTCATTACCTTTGAGAGGCCTCACTGTGCAAATATGTAATGGATGAGGCATACTACTTAGCAATGGGAGCATGTAAGTGAACACATTTGCTCTGCTGTGACATATTGCAGTTATTTCTGTGGGCATTCAGCAATATTTACCTGATTACAGGTAAAGGTAAACAAATCAATAATATGCCATAATATCATTAAACAATCAGCCCAGGTTCAAGAGCATACCTCTCAACCTCTTAGAGCATGAAATGTGGAAAAACAATAAATAAAAGTGGGACAAAAGCACTAAAATAAGGACATTTGTTAAATATTGCTCTTACAAACTAAGAACGTTGATAGAGTAATAAGTGTTTCATTATCATGAAATGTCTGAAGTATACGAAGTCTGAAACTCATGTGTCTGTCATCATTTTCTGACTTCAGTCTGTAATGATTTGCCAGTAAACTTCCATAACACCACACATCTTTTTGAAAAATGGACCATAAATATAAGGGTAGAGTCTGGACATTGTGTGACACTCTGTCCAGTTGAGAGGAATGTTCGTGAGGTACCTTGCAACTTCAGCAGTTGACAACAGTTTTAGTTCAGGGCTGACTCTGTGTGATGCAGGCAGTACACAGGCAATCCATGTGGAGGTAAAGGTTGTGTCAGTTGTCTGACATAAATCTGACTACAAATGTATGTGAGTAGGCGAAAGAGTTTAGGCCCCTGGGTGTCCAGTGACTGTGCTATGTGTTGTCTTTTGGACAAATAAAAGCCATAGTAGGCAAGGCCAGCTCTTTTGCATACAAGTAAAGAAATTGCTTTGCTGTCACATGTTATGATACATTCTGGATAAATACAGCTATATTTACTTGATTACTGTACCAAGTTAAGAAAGTCACATATATGGTATATTATTATTATTACAGAATACAGTGTAGAGTCAGCATTTACCTTGCAATTGCAGCAGTTGACACAGTTTTAGCTCAGGACTGACTGTGTCTGATGCAACACAACCATTACTTAGGGAGGCAAAGGCTGTGTAATTTGTCCGGCATCAGTTTTAATCTATGTATGTGAATCAGAGAATGGGATTAGCCACCTAGGTGGCCAGTGAATGTGCTATACGTTGTCTTTTATCCAAAGCAAGGACATTCTATGCACCCCTAGTTCTGCCTCTGTTCACAGCAGGTGGTGGCTCCCACTCCATGTCCTCCTCTGACTGTGGCTGTGGTGACCTAGGCATTGGTGGTGGTGGGGGTGTCCCTTCCCTTTGCTGATCCTGCTGCAGCTGTTTTCATAGGATCAGATTGTGTAGCATAGAACACACTGTGAAGAGTTTTTGTACATGTATGTGGAGTATAATGCAAGGCTCCACCGGATGTATCTAGGAACCTGAAATGTGACTTCAGCAGCCCAAACACATGCTCTATGATGTTTCTTGTTTCAGTGTGTGCCTCATTATAGTATTCTTCTGTGGGTGGGTGTGGACTTCTGATGGGTGTCATCAGCAACAGCTCCAGTGCATAGCCAGCATCCCCCAGTAAATATCCCTGTGGGATGTCCCCCTAGCAAACATCTGGTACAGCTGTGATATGTGCCAGATATGGGAGTCATGATAATTGCCAGGGCTGCCAGCACACACATTCAAGATAATTCTCTGGTCATTGCACATGACTTGGCAGTTGATGGAGGGGAACTCCTTGCAGTTATAGTAGATTCTACCCCACTCACCAGGTCATGCCTTGATGTGTACATGAGCGCAGTTTATAGTGAACTACCCTGTAGAAGTGGACTATATCACGGGCCCTCTCCTCAGACCTAAGAGGAAAACATATGTGATCACTGGCATGCATGAGCATGGCATCCAGGAATTTGTGTAGGATCCTGGATGCTGAAGTCTGTGACATCCCCATCATGTCCTCAGTTGGTCTTTGAAAGGTACCTGTAGCTAATATCCTAAGGGCTACTCACTTTCCACTGGGATGGGTTCCCCTTGGTTGGCTCTGCCTCTGACCTGAGAGCGGCAGAGCTCACAGAGTTCTCTAATGTGTCCCTGTCCACCCTGTAGTGCTCTACAATCTCAACATAATGTAGCATGTGAAACATCAGCCTGGGCCTGAACACTCTTCTCCTCCTCAGCCTAGGCCTATTGTCATCAGCACCAGCAGCCTCAGCTTCAGCTTCTAGCACATACATATGGATTAAAGCTGTAGGAGCTCCTAGTAGTGTCTTAGCTTAAAAGTTCCTTGACTCTACCATAATGCTATTGCAGTAGGCAGGAAAAACATAGTTGGTTCTACCTGCCTGTTTTATAACCTGTGGAATAGCACTGTGCTGAAACTCACCTACTTCTGCTGTAATTAGTGCCTATGAGACATACCCACTACTTAGTTGCAAGTATTAAGTGTAGTTTCAGTCATTGCTGCCCTACAAATGTTTGTGAGTAGGCGAAAGAGTTTAGGCCCCTAGTTGTCCAGTGACTGTGCTATGTGTTGTCTTTTGGACAAATAAAAGCCATAGTAGGCACGGACAGCTCTTTTGCATACAAGTAAAGTAATTGCTTTGCTGTCACATGTTATGATACATTCTGGATAAATACAGCTATATTTACTTGATTATTGTACCAAGTTAAGAAAGTCACATATATGGTATATTATTATTACAGAATACAGTGTAGAGTCAGCACTTACCTTGCAATTGCAGCAGTTGACACAGTTTTAGCTCAGGACTGACTCTGTCTGATGCAACACAACCATTACTTAGGGAGGCAAAGGCTGTGTAATTTGTCTGGCATCAGTTTTAATCTATGTATGTGAATCAGAGAATGGGATTAGCCACCTAGGTGGCCAGTGAATGTGCTATACGTTGTCTTTTATCCAAAGCAAGGGCATTCTGTGCACCCCTAGTTCTGCCTCTGTTCACAGCAGGTGGTGGCTCCCACTCCATGTCCTCCTCTGACTGTGGCTGTGGTGACCTAGGCATTGGTGGTGGGGGGGGGTGTCCCTTCCCTTTGCTGATCCTGCTGCAGCTGTTTTCATAGGATCAGATTGTGTAGCATAGAACACACTGTGAAGAGTTTTTGTACATGTATGTGGAATATAATGCAAGGCTCCACCGGATGTATCTAGGCACCTGAAATGTGACTTCAGCAGTCCAAACACATGCTCTATGATGTTTCTTGTTTGAGTGTCTGCCTCATTATAGCATTCTTCTGTGGGTGGGTGTGAACTTCTGATGGGTGTCATCAGCCACAGCTCCAGTGCATAGCCAGAATCCCCCAGTAAATATCCCTGTGGGATGTCCCCCTAGCAAACATCTGGTACAGCTGTGATATGTGCCAGATATGGGAGTCATGATAATTGCCGGGGCTGCCAGCACACACATTCAAGATAATTCCCTGGTCATTGCACATGACTTGGCAGTTGATGGAGGGGAACTCCTTGCAGTTATAGTAGATTCTACCCCACTCACCAGGTGGTGCCTTGATGTGTACATGAGCGCAGTTTATAGTGAACTACCCTGTAGAAGTGGACTATATCACTGGCCCTCTCCTCAGACCTAAGAGGAAAACATATGTGTTCACTGGCATGCATGAGCATGGCATCCAGGAATTTGTGTAGGATCCTGGATGCTGAAGTCTGTGACATCCCCATCATGTCCTCAGTTGGTCTTTGAAAGGTACCTGTAGCTAATATCCTAAGGGCTACACACTTTCCACTGGGATGGGTTCCCCTTGGTTGGCTCTGCCTCTGACCTGAGAGCGGCAGAGCTCACAGAGTTCTCTAATGTGTCCCTGTCCACCCTGTAGTGCTCTACAATCTCAACATAATGTAGCATGTGAAACATCAGCCTGGGCCTGAGCACTCTTCTCCTCCTCAGCCTAGGCCTATTGTCATCAGCACCAGCAGCCTCAGCTTCAGCTTCTAGCACATACATATGGATTAAAGCTGTAGGAGCTCCTAGTAGTGTCTTAGCTTAAAAGTTCCTTGACTCTACCATAATGCTATTGCAGTAGGCAGGAAAAACATAGTTGGTTCTACCTGCCTGTTTTATAACCTGTGGAATAGCACTGTGCTGAAACTCACCTACTTCTGCTGTAATTAGTGCCTATGAGACATACCCACTACTTAGTTGCAAGTATTAAGTGTAGTTTCAGTCATTGCTGCCCTACAAATGTTTGTGAGTAGGCGAAAGAGTTTAGGCCCCTAGTTGTCCAGTGACTGTGCTATGTGTTGGCTTTTGGACAAATAAAAGCCATAGTAGGCACGGACAGCTCTTTTGCATACAAGTAAAGTAATTGCTTTGCTGTCACATGTTATGATACATTCTGGATAAATACAGCTATATTTACTTGATTATTGTACCAAGTTAAGAAAGTCACATATACGGTATATTATTATTACAGAATACAGTGTAGAGTCAGCACTTACCTTGCAATTGCAGCAGTTGACACAGTTTTAGCTCAGGACTGACTCTGTCTGATGCAACACAACCATTACTTAGGGAGGCAAAGGCTGTGTAATTTGTCTGGCATCAGTTTTAATCTATGTATGTGAATCAGAGAATGGGATTAGCCACCTAGGTGGCCAGTGAATGTGCTATACGTTGTCTTTTATCCAAAGCAAGGGCATTCTGTGCACCCCTAGTTCTGCCTCTGTTCACAGCAGGTGGTGGCTCCCACTCCATGTCCTCCTCTGACTGTGGCTGTGGTGACCTAGGCATTGGTGGTGGGGGGGTGTCCCTTCCCTTTGCTGATCCTGCTGCAGCTGGTTTCATAGGATCAGATTGTGTAGCACAGAACACACTGTGAAGAGTTTTTGTACATGTATGTGGAATATAATGCAAGGCTCCACCGGATGTATCTAGGCACCTGAAATGTGACTTCAGCAGTCCAAACACATGCTCTATGATGTTTCTTGTTTGAGTGTCTGCCTCATTATAGCATTCTTCTGTGGGTGGGTGTGGACTTCTGATGGGTGTCATCAGCCACAGCTCCAGTGCATAGCCAGCATCCCCCAGTAAATATCCCTGTGGGATGTCCCCCTAGCAAACATCTGGTACAGCTGTGATATGTGCCAGATATGGGAGTCATGATAATTGCCGGGGCTGCCAGCACACACATTCAAGATAATTCCCTGGTCATTGCACATGACTTGGCAGTTGATGGAGGGGAACTCCTTGCAGTTATAGTAGATTCTACCCCACTCACCAGGTGGTGCCTTGATGTGTACATGAGTGCAGTTTATAGTGAACTACCCTGTAGAAGTGGACTATATCACTGGCCCTCTCCTCAGACCTAAGAGGAAAACATATGTGTTCACTGGCATGCATGAGCATGGCATCCAGGAATTTGTGTAGGATCCTGGATGCTGAAGTCTGTGACATCCCCATCATGTCCTCAGTTGGTCTTTGAAAGGTACCTGTAGCTAATATCCTAAGGGCTACACACTTTCCACTGGGATGGGTTGTATTCAAACACTGCACCATTTGTATTCCAATCCAAGCATGTACAAGTGGGGCTATAGATCTAGTAAACTAGTTAGTTACACAGACAGCTGTTATGTATTCATGTGAAGCCACTACCCACCTCTACGTACCACTACTAGCCCCTGCACGCACCAATGGCCAAAAAAATAGGAAATAAGAAGGTTGCAGTGCCTATACTCAAACCCTACACCATCTGTACTCCAGCACAAGCATGTACACATGGGGCTATAGAACTAGTTACATATCAGTTAGACAGACAGCTGCAATGTATTCGTGTCACACCACTACATGCCACTACAAGTCACTACATGCCCCCCCCCCAACACACTCCTCAGTTTCTTGCAATTGAGCTAAGCATCACAGTGTGAAAACATTGTAGGAGTCCATCTACATGAGGTGGTCTGCCCTACATGGTTACAGTTTTTAGTGATTCAGTAAATCAAAGGTATGTGGACCTCATTTTTATAATAACCATGTAGACATGCCCTCTTATACACGGTTAGTAATTGTGTAGGCAGGGGAACTGCATGGGAGAGGTTTGCATAACACAAGGGGACAACCATTTTTCTTTACATTTTAGTGTATTCCACAACCTACATACTCAATATGCCTACATTACAGTATTAGTTTCATGCCATTTTATATTTAGGATGTATATATTATTTACGGGTATTGCAGTATGGGGGGAGTGAAGTTTCCATTTATTTAATAATTATTGTTAACACTGTTATTCACCCTTTTTTAGATCAAGGCTGTCTAAGTATATATTAATGTGTGTATTTTTACTTTTTAAGGTCTGTCGTGTGCTGATGTGATCAGTTTCATTTAGTCTGGTTTCCGTGTAGACTCCTTTCCGTGGCTGTATTCCAAACATTTTCGAATACATGGCCAGGAGCTGCACTGAATCCACATGGTTGCTTTACTGTTTATTGAATCATTGAGGACAGCTTTACAGGGGTGATTTGCATGCCACAGAAGCTACACAGACTCTAGCAGTGTGAGTATAATTGCGCTCCACTTCACAGAGTTTACTGAATCGCGCATTGCTAGTTCCACAATTACCTTTCTCAAAAATAACCACACTTTTCAAATAATTATCCAAAACAGCATGTTTGTCCTCAAAAATAAAATAATATTGTGGACAAGCCCCACACTTCACTGTTCATTTATTGTTTGGTAGGTAACGAATAGTCTGCCCTAACTTCAAAACTTTCTTTCAAGTTTAACATATTTTCTGTAACTTTTGAGACACACAATAGAAATTTTCACTCACATCTGCATATGGTATGCCATTTCTACCCCTCTATCTACAAATCTTTGTTCTATCCCTAATAAATCCAAGATGGCCTGATTAGTTTTTAATACGCTATAGTTCTTTTTTTACTATATCTTTTATTTGTGGGGTATACTCTATTACTAGGGCTCTCTCATAAGTTTTATCTTCTCAGTTGTCTTTATAATTTCCTTTCTCTGTCTCTCTCCCAGTAATGGTTTGGTTTATATCTCTTTCCATATTTATCCAATACATAATTTTTCAAATCATTACTAATCTTGTTGGATAGCCTCTTGTAATGAACATTTCAGACACTTTATCCATTTCCTTGCATAAATCATCCTGGTGGGATGGTTAGGAGGGTTATAATTTTGATTTTGGAATATTTATACATAAAATTTAAAATAGAGCAACTATGGGGGAATTTAATAAAGCCTACATGATATTTTCTACAGTGTAGGCATTGTGCCATACTGCTTACACGAACGTAAGCAGGTTTGCGATCCAGTAAGTACTGCTGGGCAGCGCGCATGCACACGCCAACAAGGGAAGTTTCATGTCATGTAAATAACCTCATAAGCAGATGAATCTCATGCAAATGAGGCAGGTAGAGCAATTCAACAAACAGAAAGGCAGCCCTGCAGATGCTGTCTCAGTGTCCGTAGTGTATATGGAAAAATTCCGTGTACAGGAATGTAGACAGACCAAAGGGGCTGTAAAAATGTAGATAGAGGGGTAGAAATGGCATACCATATGCAGATATGAGTGAAAATTTCTATTGTGTGTCTCAAAAGTTACAGAAAATATGTTAAAATATTTTATTTAATAATCTGGGCATGTTTGCACAGCAAAGTGGAAATAACAAAATTAATATTATGAGACAGAAATGTATTACAGGACACTGCATAGAGTATCTATAATGGTGTACTGGTGCTGTTGCTAATGTGGTAGGGCTTGGAAATGTGTAGTTTCCAGGCTGTGAGCATGGATCCTTAAGCAAATGAGTTGGAGCTACTGAACTGCATAATGGGGTAATCATGTCCACATATCCTCTAAGTGTAGGCAGAGAATCGTGTTGGTGTCCACACAGGAGGTAGCTGACATCAGGTGAGGGTGTGTCCAATAACTACTAAGCTGACTGGAGCTTAGCTGTGTTTGTTTGCGCAGAGTGCCACCATGCTGAGCGTGGAAGTCTGGGTTTGTGTGTACACTAACTTCTAAACTTAGTTTACCTACGGGACACGTGTTTCTACATGTTTGCATGGTGCCCTGCTGTGCTGAGCATAGGGGGGGGGTGTCCACTGACTGCTAAGCTTTGTTTACCTACAGGGCGCGCGTTTGAACTGCGCATCACATTGCTGAGAGTATCTAAAAGGCAATAATGTATTAATTAGTTTTGACCCTTGTTTAACTTAAGGGTAATTAAATGATGTTAATGATATACTAGGCAGATGCAAGGCATGACAGGTAGCCAATCACATAGGCAACACCTACAGTAGTGCACTATAAAGTATGCATACACTCTACAATCTGATTTCCCCCCATATTCTGCAACATTGGAGTACAGGCTTAGAACTTTTAACTGAAAGAATGCTATGGGTTGCTGCAGGTCTGCTACATCTGTATGTGCTAGATGCTGAAGTCAATGCTGTTGCTGCTGCTGACAATAGGCCTAGACAGAGAAGGAGAAGAGTGTTCAGGCCCAGGGTAACATTCCAGGAGCTACATGAGCTGGAGATTGTAGAGCACTACAGGGTGGGTAGGGACATACTACAAGAACTCACTGAGCTCTGCTGCCCTCAACTCAGACCCAGAGCCAACAGAGGGGAACCCAACACAGTGGAAACAAAGGTATATGTAGCCCTTAGGATAATAGCCACAGGTACCTTCCAAAGACCAACTGGGGGACATGATGGGGTTCTCACAGGCATCAGCATCCAGGGTACTCCAACAGTTCCTGGATGCCATGCTACCACATGCCAGTGAGCACATTTATTTTCCCCTAAATCCTGAGGTGGAGGGCCAGCAATATGCTACACTTCAATCATGTAGCACACTACCCTGAGGTACTGGGTGCCACAGATTGTACTCATGTACACATCAAGGCACAATCCAGTGAGGAGCGCAGAATCTACTTCAACCACAAGGGGTACCACTCCATCAACTGCCAGCTCATGTGCGATGCCTAGGGCATTAACATGAATGTGTGTGCTGGCAGCCCTGGCAGTTATCATGTCTCCTATATCTGACACACATCACAGCTGTACCAGATGTTTGCTAGGGGAGACATCCCACATGGACATTTACTGGGGGTTGCTGGCTACGCCCTGGAACCATGGATGATGACAGCCATCAGAAATGCACATACGCCCACGAAAGAATGGCATAATGAGACACACGCACAAACTAGGAACATCATAGAGCATGTGTCTGGGCTTCTGAAGTCATGGTTCCAGTGCCTCAATATATCTGGTGGAGCCCTGCAGTACTCTCCAGCCACATGTGCACATATGTTCACAGTATATGCCATGCTACACATAATGATCCTGCAGAGACAGTTGCAGCAGAATCAGCAAAAGGAAAGGATACACAGCTCCCCACCAATGCCTAGGTAACCACACCCACACTCACAGGAGGACTCGGAAGAGAAGCCCCCTGATGATGTCCCTATAGGCAGATGTAGGCACACCCAGTATGCCCTGACATTGGCTAAGAGACAATGCATAGCACATTCACTGGCAACCTAGGACCCTAGGGACTGACACCTTACTCCTGCTCACATACATATATTAAAATAGCTGATGCTAGGCAAACCACACAACATGTACCTATCTGTGTATTGGATGTGTTCTGCTTGCATCACACAGAGTCAGCCCTTAACAGGTCTGTCAACTGCTGCATTTGTAAGGTAAGTCTCTAACCTACACACTAATTGTAAGAATTAGTATAATATGGTATGATCTCTCCCTTTCTTAATTTCTCTAAATCTTTTGGGTTTCTAATACCATGATGGGAATGATCTCCATTCCTGAGTCAAAGTACAATTAAAGTTCATTAAATTAGTATTGTTTCACTCTTTGATGTCTGGTATGTATGGATCTGCTGCTGTTATGCAAGGAAATATAATGGGCTATTTGGACAGATGTAACATCCACATGGGACTACAGATACCCAGTCCAATAGTATGTGTTCCTGAATAATCACTAGACCTCATATTTGGAATATTCACAACATCAAGCAAGGGAGATTTTAAACAGTGACCATACACGATATGTGGACAACTTTCTACCCAAGCTGGTCATGTGCTGTTGTTCCCCCACCCCCAACACAGCAGTGTACCCATATAACTGCTTTAATAGAAAATCAGCTATGGTATATCAGTGGACCAGGCAATCTCAAGGCTGTAACATAGATATCACTCACACATTGTAAGTCTCTCTTCATGCAGGATAGCAATGTACATATTTATGCTGTTGATTGTGTGATGAATGACTCCTCTATGTCTAGTGACATGTGTGGCTTAGTGGACTAGGTAACCTACCATGGGTGATGGTGTTGATGGTTCTAATATGGAATTACTCACATCTTTTGCATGTGAGGTATATTATGTTGGTGTTTTCACAGACTGCCATACCTCCCAACCATTTAGTGCAAGAAATCTAGACAAAGCCAGAAAGACTGGGGAAACAAAGGCCCAAACATAGGGACAGATTTTAAATATTGTTCCCATAAACCTAGAAAGTTGCTGGAATTAAAGGTGTTGCATTATTACATATTTTCTGAAGGATGTAAAGTCATCATCTTTTGGATGTTCCCGTTAGGGGTCACCACAGTGGATCATCTGTTTCCATTTCTTTCTGTCCTCTGCATCATGCTCTTTCACACCAACCGCCTGCATGTCCTCTCTCACCACATCCATAATCCTTATCTTAGGCCTTCCTCTTTTCCTCTTACCTGGCATCTCCATCCTTAGCATCCTTTTCTCAATATACCCAGCATCCCTCCTCAGTACATGTCCAAACCAATGCAATCTCGCCTCTCTTGCTTTGTCTCCAAACTGTCCAATCTGAGCTGACCCTGTAATATACTGATTCCTAATCCTGTCCATCCTAGTCACACCCAGTGTAAATCTTAACATCTTTAACTCTGCCACATCCAGCTCTGACTCCTGCCTTTTCGTCAATGCCACCATCTCCAACCCATATAACATAGCTGGTCTCACTACCCTCTTGTAGACCTTCCCTTTCACTCTTACTGGTACCCGTCTGTCACAAATCACTCCTGACACTCTTCTCCACCCATTCCACCCTGCCTGTACTCTCTTCTTCACCTCTCTTCCACACTCACCATTACTCTGAACTGTTGATCCCAAGTACTTAAACTCATCCACCTTTACCAACTCTACCCCCTGCATCCTCACGATTCCTCTAACCTCCCTCACATTTACACATGTATATTCTGTTTTAGCCCCACTGACCTTTATTCCTCTCCTCTCTAAAGCATATCTCCACCTCTCCAGGGTCTCCTCAACCTGGTCCCTACTCTCACTACATATCACAATGTCATCTGCAAACATCATAGTCCACGGGGCCTCCTGTCTAATCTCATCTGTCAACCTGTCCATTACCACTGCAAATAAGAAAGGGCTCAGAGCTGATCCTTGATGTAATCCCACCTCCACCTTAAACGTATCTCTCACTCCCACCGCAGTCCTCACCAATGTCACTCTACCCTCGTACATATTCTGTACCACTCTTACATACTTCTCTGCCACTTCTGACTTCCTCATACAATACCACAACTCCTCTCTAGGCACCCTGTCATATGCTTTCTCTAAGTCCACAAAGACACAATGCAACTTCTTCTGACCTTCTCTGTATTTCTCCAACACTCTCAGAGCATATATTGCATCTGTAGTGCTCTTTCCTGGCATGAAACCATACTGCTTATCACTAATCATCACCTCCCTTCTTAACCTAGCTTCCACTACTCTTTCCAATAACGTCAAGCTGTGACTGATCAATTTTATCCCTCTGTAGTTACTGCAGCTCTGCACATCACCCTTATTCTTAAAGATAGGTACCAAAACACTTTTTCTCCACTCCTCAGGCATCCTCTGACTTTCCAAAATTTCATTAAACTGGTTAAATATTCCACTGCCATTTCTCCTAAGCACCTCCATGCTTCCATTGGTATGTCATCTGGGCCAACAGCCTTTCCATTCTTCATCCACTTCATAGCTGTCCTTACTTCCTCCTTGCTAATCTGTTTCACTTCCTGTTTCACTATCCCCACATCATCCAACCTTCTTTCTCTCTCATTCTCCCCATTCATCAGCCCTTCAAAGTGCTCTTTCCATCTACTCAACACACTCTCCTCACTTGTGAGTACGTTTCCCTCATTATCCTTTATCACCCTTACCTGCTGCACATCTTTCCCAGCTCTGACCCTCTGTCTAGCCAATTAGTACAGGTCCTTTTCTCCCTCTTTAGTGTCCAATCTCTCATACAACTCTCCATATGCCTTATCCTTAGCCTTCGCCACCTCTCTCTTTGCCATGCGTCTCATCTCCTTATACTCATGTCTACTTTCTTCATCTCTTTGACAATCCCACCTCTTCCTCTGTATACTCTCCTGTACTTCCTCATTCTAGCACCAGGTCTCTTTGTCCTCCTTCCTCTGTCCAGATGTCACACCAAGCACCTTTCTAGCAGTCTCCCTTACTAGCTCTGCTGTAGTTACCCAGCTATTCGGTAACTCTTCACTGCCTCCCAGTGCCTGTCTTAACTCTTCCCTGAACTCCACCTCACAATCACCCTTTTTTAACTTCCACCATTTAATCCTTGGCACTGCTTTCACACTCCTCCTCCTCTTCTTGATCACCAACGTCATCCTACAGACCACCATTCTATGCTGCTTCACTGCACTTTCCCCTATCACCACTTTATAGTCTCCAATCTCCTTCAGACTGGCCCTCCTACATAGGATATAATCCACCTGTGTGCATCTTCCTCCACTCTTGTACGTCACCCTATGCTCCTCCCTCTTCTTAAAAATATGTATTCACCAGAGCCATGTCCACCCTTTTCGCAAAATCCACAATCATCTGACCTTCTGCATTCCTCTCCTTAACACCATACCTACCCATCAATTCCTCATCACCTCTGTTCACTTCACCAACATGCCCATTGAGGTCCACTCCAATCACTAGTCTCTCACCCTTGGGTACACTCACCACCACTTCATCCAACTCACTCCAAAATTTTTCTTTCTCATCCATCGCACATCCAACTTGTGGAGCATATGCACTAACAACATTAATCATTACACCATCAATTTCAAGCTTCATAAACATCATTCTATCAGACACTCTCTTCACCTCCAAAACACTCTTGGCATACTGTTCCATTAGGATAACCCCTACCCCATTTCTCCTGCCATTAACACCATGATAGAACAATTTGAACCCACCTCCTATACACCTGGTCTTACTTCCCTTCCATCTGGTCTCTTGCACACACAATATATCAACCTTCCTTCTCTCCATCATATCAGCTAACTCTCACCCTATACCAGTCATACTGCCAACATTCAAAGTTCCTACCCTCACTACTACACTCCTAACCTTCCTCCTCTCTTCCTGCCTTCGGGCATGCCTTCCCCCTCCTCTTCTCCTTCGGCCAACAGTAGCCCAATTTCCACCAGCACCCTGTTGGCTAACAGTACTGGTAGCGGTTGTTGTTAACTCGGGCCTCGACCAATCCGGTATGGAAATATGAAATGTTCTCTGCATAAGTAATTTGACTGAAGTTTTACGCCGGATGCCCTTCCTGATGCAACCCTCCCCATTTATCTGGGCTTGGGACTGGCACAAAGAAATGCACTGGCTTGTGCATCCCCAGTGGCTGGGTTTCTGAAGGATATAAAGTCTGAAACACAAAAGTTCACCTGTATTTAGTATAATGTAGTGATGTCAATATTCAATAATTCAACAGAAGACCACAAATATATGAGGAACAGACCAAACATATGAAGCAAAACTCTGGGCAGTCTATGAAAATCAAGACAGTTAAGAGGTATGCAGACTGTCAGTCTATTGGTGGTGTAACATTACCAGCCTCAGTCACATATTAAGTACAGCATACAGCTGGGGAATGCTGTGGACATTTTGAGTGAAGTGGAGTACTGCAGAAACAGGGTTGAATGTTAATATCTGTAACATACAAAATTCCAGACTGGAGGTATGTGTGGCCTGGAGTCACTTTATCAGTACTGACAGTCCCACTGGGCATGTCCAGACACTTAGTTAAAATGACCGCAATTCTGTTGCCCCTTCATCAAAATGACCTGTTATGTATAAATGTCTGTACTTACAGACATATACATATACATATCCGTCTGTCATTATCTCTCTCTCTCTCTCTCATGCATAGTATATCTATCGCTATGTAGTGTCAAATAGGTATATACTGATATATATATATATATATATATATATATATATATATATATATATATATATATATAGATAGATAGATAGCTATATATATTAAAATGATACATACACTCCACCCATATAGCTACATAACACATACACATAGCATACACACACACAGCTACATTTATATATGGGTCTAGGACACATGCTCAACTAGCATGTGTCCGCATCAAAAAACATCGAACACACATACACAAAAGTGCTTAACATCGAAAAGCGCTTCCGTGTAAGTGTAGTTCAAAAAAAAAAGTTTATGTTTCTTCAGGGGGCTTTGCCCACTGCACCCCCCACACACCCCTCCTACTTTAATATTCTCACTTCGAGGTCGCACTACAGTGAGGAAAAGGGAATTTTCCCCTACCCGCACTGTAGTCCAATCTACGAAACAGGCACACATACACGGAAGCGCTTTTCGATGTTAAGAGCTTTCGTGTATGTGTGTTTGATGTTTTGTGATTTGGACATATGCTAGTCGAGCATGTGTCAGGATCCCTTATATATATATATATATATATATATATATATATATATATATATATATATATATACATCCTTGTTATATACAGAAATATGTGTGTGGATGTCTGTATTGTCTGACATACCCTAATAATGGTGAGTAAATCTGCACTATCACAAAGCTAAACTGTTGCTCAAAGGATCCAAACTAAGGGCACAACTGTGCATAATCCACTTACCTATAGACCCCTGTGCATGCTGGATGCCACCACATAGACAGACACAGGTGAGCAGGTGGTGTAATGTATAATGTTGTCAATGCACATATGGACAGGGCACATTGTCCCTGCCCATAAGTTCACCTATTTAACTGCAAGCAGCCACATATGGCCATACTGGTAACTGTACACATATAGCTAGGATAAAAAAGTTATCTCACTGCTAGGATACTAGATGCAGATAACAGTATGAAGCAATATCACTCTGCAGGCCACAGTTTCTGTTCAACACAAGCCTAGTTTATGTAATGCACAAGTACTGTGTCTACAATTACATATACAACAGACATAATTTGTGGAGCATATGATAAGTACTGTGATCTGCAGTGTACAAGACTAGATAGGTAGGGGTTCTAATCTCACTCCAGCCCACTTGTGTGTCTTTTGTGTGTGTGTGTATATTCCCCTACAAAACAACGGACATGCTCTCATGGGCTATTCACCTCCAATGGTTTTGCACTCTTTGGGCCTGTAACTTGCTGCTGGCTTCCAAACTGCCCTCTTCTACAAGGCCTGATGATGTCAGACATACTTAAGACTACCAGCTGACAGTATAGTGTCAGATGTAAGCTGCGGTGCATGCAATAAGTACTGTGATCTACAGTGTTTAAGACTAGATATGTAGGGGGTCTAATCTCACTCAAGCCCACTTGGTGCATGTGTATATGTCCATATGGCGTAACCTTGGGAACCTAGTCATAGGTAGGGTTTTGCAGTGTTTTATTTGTAGTGGGTGATTTGGCCCCAAAAAGGGGTGATGCCAACAAGGCCTGCTTATGTCATCAAGCATAATATGTCTTAAACTGATAGTACTAGCAGACATGAGGTGTGTTGCATGCAACACATACTGTGATCTGTAATATGTACCATTACATAGGTAAGTGTTCACATCTACATACAGCCAACTTGGAATACATGAGTGCCTTGCTGTGTAATGTTCGCAGTGATTGGAAGTGGTTCTAGCCTCAATGTAGCCATGTTTGTGTGTGAGCCTGGTAGAGCATTGTACATCATGTTATGGAACCATAGGATGTTTGAACTCAACTTGAATAATAGCCATACAGTCCTCATAATCATAGACATCGTCATACCCATAGTTACAGGATCAACACATATTGCCCCAGTCCAAGAGAGAGAGAGACACAGGCAGATGCCCTGTGTTGAGATGGCGGTCATCCAGCCAATCAGACAGATGGCATGTGCTGAGGTGTATTGAGGTGCTTTGTGTGCATTAGGTAGGGTTCTGTTCCAAGACTGTGTTTCAGTCTGCTAGACATATCTCTCCCACAAGTATGTAGTACTAACATCACATACTAGGTTAATGTCCTCACAGTGAGTCATCCATCTACTATGCTTCATACAGATAGGCAGCATATGCAATCAGGCAGGGTCACACATTCCTCTGTATGCAAGGCACAGATCATCTCTAAGTAGTCTATATGTCACAGGGGACAATAACACTCATTGCAGATGATCCCCATTGAACACATACTGAAGACATGAATTGTCCTTGTGAGGGACCATACTGTTGTGTGCAATTGCAAGTACTGCTTGGAAAGGTGTGTCAACAGCTGGCCATTGCACTCAGATAATGGCATGCTGAGGGAAGGGTACGTGGAGGTTATGAGTATGTCACTTACTGGTGACTGTGGCTTCAGCTATGTCATATGATTCCTGCCATACCACTGTAAAGACATGGTGATCTAAGGCACATTAGGTGTAAACCTATGTGGCCAGGTCTGTGTGCCCAGTTCTTTCTCCCCTGAGTATGTACAGCACATGTTGTGACTGATGTGCTACTTACCAGGTACATAGGTCTACCTAATGAACATGATATTACATTTATATTCACTTGGGGTTTATTACCATTATTATGTCAACAGACATTTGTTCATCAATACTCTCTTGTAGGCTATTGACATAACTCACAGACTGTATGAGTGCTCACAATGTGCAGGCATCAGCCAACATTGTTAGCCACATTCATTCAGCAGTCGCATGTATTGTGGTTACATGAATTCCAAGAAGTACAGGACCCAGGACTGCACCCTGTTGAGCACTGCTCCTTACATATCATGTATTGGAGGCAGACATTCCTGTGTTGCATATGTGTGCCATCAATGGGCCACTTAGAGACCCCTACAATGACAGCATCATGGATGACTAAGTGGGTGCTTTGTAAATGTTGCTTGAGCGGGGGATATAGTCAGATGGCTTGACTGAGTCTAGGAGGTTGTATGCCCTGATGTACCCTCACCCAGGTCCTTGGTGACTGCCTTGTAAATCTCCACCACATGTAACAGTCATGCTTCCCCTGTCAAGCATACAAACTGTGTACAGTCAACAGTATATACATCACGTGTATGTGTGCTGAGCAGCTCTAAGATGATTGCCCCTATGGGCATACAGATATGGATACGTAGGCAAAGAGGTCTATAGTTATGTTGCTCAGTGGATGCACCACCTCTGTGCAAGGGTGTAACAATTGCCATTGTCCACTCAGCCGGTGTACAACCAGTGGTGTCAGTATGATTGCAAGGGTTTCCCAATGGTGTTAGTAATCCTTGTGAGATCACATGTGGGATGCAGCCTGGAATGTTAGCACGTGCAATAGATGCTGTATATGGTCCATTGAGAGGCCAGTTACAAAATGCTCTGTACATATTGGAGTTATGAAACAGGTTGTAGGGCTGTCATGTGTCACATGTGGTGGGGGCAAGGGAGTGTAGTTGATGCAGACAGTGTGGGAGTACAGGTTAGGTATGAGTACTGACCTATCATATGTGCCATCATGACGTCTGAGGTCAGCAACATTCTGGGCCTGTCCTTTGAGGTTACACATGTAACTACACTGTGCGTTGTGGTTCTGCTTTGCATGGGTGGCTGATGTTGTCACTTACCGTGTCTACACAACATATCAAGAACCCTATGTGCTTCATTTAGCTGAGGAGGTTGTGCCTGCATGTTAGGGGGCACACTCATCCCAACTGTCACACAGCAATGTCCACCTGTTATTGCATAGCCTGCTAATGGCAGTTGTCCTCCGCTCAGGTGTGGTGAACCTATTTCCCACCTGACCCATACAGCCGAGTTCATGCAGTTGTAATGCTGCTGACATAATGCATGGGAGTAGAGTTATGCATACCTGCCTTTTCCATCTGCAGGGGATTTGCAGTCATTGTATGTCAACCATCCTACAGGAGGTCATGTGTGGTTTTGTTCACATATATGTCTGTGTTGTCTGCAAGGGGGATACATGCTGGTAGTTTCAAAGAACATTATTTGTGGCCAGATCCCACTAGGCAGGACCTCACATGGGGGGGGGGGGCTGCAGTGGTCACCCATATTGGTAAACACATGATGCAATACGTTGGTTCCCCATGTGAGAATGTTACAGCACTGCTCCAGGGCATTGTAGGCAAGGACCTGGACTATCCTTTGGGCAAGTGAGCCTCAGCACAACTAAGCAACATAGCGTGTACATATTACACTTCCCTAACATGTTTGTCTGTGCTCTGTATAAACACCTTGCATGACTCTTTTCCTGCAACATGCTGGCAGTAACTGCAATACTTACTTGCACAGAGGACAACTAACACGTAGTGCAAAGCAGTGTCTCCAAATCTCTGAATCCTGTTACCTGAAATCCCATGATAAGGGTTAGCATGGGTATGAGCACTACCATTATCATACACCTACTGACACTGGACCAGACACTGTTACCTTTGCTGAAGGCCAGATCATGCCTACCGACTGTAACCAGCAGAGCCCATTGACTGTTAAACTATGCAATGGATGTCAGACATACATTTCACTCCACCAAACATGGCCTGACAATGTGTATGACAATATTAGGCCAGCAGACTGTGCTGGAAATTATGTACATCATGTACAGAGTGTTATATCAGCTTGTGGATAGGCAAATGTCTGACAGTCATACTCAAGGAACATAGCAGTGGGAGACCTATGCTGCAATGACACCAGTCATCAGTGGAGTTCATTATTGGTGTACCCCTTCTACCTATTCCCTCTCTACAGTCACAGCCACTGTCACTGACCTCTGACAGAGCACATTAGCAGATGAGTGCATATCAGAAGCTGTCACAAAATCCCACACAGAACCAACAGTTATCCAGGATGGCCTAAGACACAGTCAGTTGTTGTCTGAGCCACTGACAATGACTAAATGCCAACGACTGCACAATACTATCCTGTGGGGATTCACCCACCCCTGCAAAATATTGTAGTGTCTGCACACCACACACAGTCAAGCTATTATACATGGAGTTATGAACACAGAAAGTACTGCAGCCTTCGACTGTCACTGGTCAGAAAGATGTGGATGCATTCACTGTTATACAACCAGTACTGACAGGTTTGTTATGTACATCCCAGACTGCCACTGGTATACTGAATATGGCAGTCATCACACCTATCATTGTGTGCAATGGCACCCTCACCATTTCACTACATAGACATATTGTGCAACTGTAGCAGCCACACAGGTTCCATGGTACAACAATACACAGTGTAAATAACATGGCCTATGGAGTCCACGTCACAACTGTACATGTGTAGTCTGTCTCTGAAATGCTTTGGTGGGGATGTGTATGGCTCCATACAGGGAGGTGTCAGTTCCCACTGTGTACCTCCTGCATATCCATGACAGGACTAACACATGACTCACCTGTTCTACACACTGAAAACATCAGTGTGGTATGCATAATGCATGCTGGTGAGTCAGGTACGTAACACAGGCTGTACACCCTACATGAAATAGGTCCCCCATGCATGTAAAGCACACATCAGCTGTGACACACATCATGTGCAGGCTACACATTGGGATGCAGAACATGACAATCATAATGATTGTTGGACAACTGTTGATACTGTACAAAGGCTATATGTAGATGGGTCATCTCCATCGGCACAGTGTTAGTTCCCAAAACCCTGGTGGGACTTATCAAGGGTAACAGACCTGTTCACAGATTAGGGATGCATGAGTATGCTGAATGCTGCCATTGTCCTTATTAGCTTGTTATACATATATCAACCTATGGAACCATGCACCTATAATGCTGCACCTTGCTAAAGACATATTACTGCTGTGCTGACATGCCATCCTATGCTGCTGTACTTCCGCTGTATATCCACAGGTTATCCCAACAGACTCCTGTAACAGAAATATAAACAGGTCAGTGACACACCTGTCATGGCGTAACTATATGGCCAAGAAACATCATGCAACATAAGGTACACAAATGTATGTGGTGTACTCATGACAAATGACAGCAGACAGTATCTGCCGGTAACCACTACAAGTGGTATGGTGAACCAACACTGTATTACACAAGTACATGTTAACTAATATAGTCACCCTGTGCATCAGACCCATAGCTTCATTTCCCTGCATTGATGGTGAGGATGAGAGGGATGTGGCACAGGTATCACCACTTGCACAGTGTGTTGTATAGGGGTGCAGGAGGGATAGGCTGTCTCAAATGGTAGACAGCATGTGTGTGAGGCAGGAGGGGAGCATGTAAGATGAACCATGGAGAGGTGCCATGTATGTCTGCAGGTGACTTGCATTTGACAGTGGTGTGTTAGTGTGTGTGTGTGTGTGTGTGTGTGTGTGTGTACACAGTTGAGCTCAGTGCTAGCCCTACATGTGTGTAATTTGGACAGTTTTGGACAGTACATGGCAGACTTGACAGCTCACCATCTCTGGGCTCAAACACAGGAACTGGCTCTGCCAGGAGTTGCAATGACACCTCCATGCCCAAGGTCAGAAGTGGTGCTAGTACCTGATGGTGACTGCTGTCTGCTGGGACCATGTCCCCCATGGGACTGCCAAGGACCATGAGCCCATGGCCTGTCATGTCATGGTGTGGAAAGCACACTCCCCTCTGTAGTGCTGGATGTGCTGCCACTATGGGAGCATAAGTGTGCATGGCCATGTGGACTCTCAGCAGATGGGATCACTGACCTAAGTCCATGGGTCTGATGCTCAACTCTAACCACACATTCTAGCACAGACAATGTGTGGCCCAAGATAGACACTGTCTCAGCCCACCATCTGTCCACTGCATCAGTGAACTGATCCAAGGTGTCCCCAATGTGGTGGAGGCGGTCATGGATGTCAGACTGTGCTGCATCCATAGCCCTCTGGTGTTCCATTCAGAACATGCCTGTGCCTCCGTGATGGCCCAAAACATGTGCTAAGTGACCCATGATGTGACACCTGCAACAGGTGGTGGACAGACAGCAGGCCTCCTACAAGCACCCCTGCCAATCCTCCTGTGTGGGACCTCACCAGCTGTCTAGCTATGGCCAGTGTCTACACTCACTGGAGCCATAGTTGCCACACTTTCCTGTCTAATGTTCCCACCCTCTGACTGTCCAATATCTGTGGTCTCTGGGGATGGGCTATGTGTGGGTGTACAGACTGTGTGCAGTGACAATGGGAGCAGAAGAGGGATGTCTACCTCTGGGACAGATTCAGCCCCCGACATCCCCGCCTGTGTCTCACTGTGCCTAGCATCATCATCAGAGTCTGAAGAGATACTGACATCAGGTTGTGTAGGGGACAGACACCAATCCCCCCAGTCACCTGCAATAAGAAAGGAAAAAAGCAGTACATTAATACCTGCACAATTGTGTACAAAAAGCCTCCAAGACTCATAACAATGAAGATCCACAACTGGATTAGCTGTCAAACAAATTTCTTCTCTGCATTCATCCACAAAACACTTTATCAGAACAAAATGCAAATTCAACTCAGGGTCTTAAAATAACAATCACTTGAAGTAAATCAAGTAAAACATGACCAGTAATATTTATCTTTTAATTAATCAGTACGATACTATACTTGAAAAAACAACATACAAAATCCCAGTACAAATCTCTTAACAAATATATGGAAATACACATTTTACTGCCTAATGTATTTACCTACAACCTGTTGTATTTTAAAAGGCATTTTAGATTCCTTGCCTCATTTAAACCAGGTGCCTTGTCTGCTCTTAATTGTAACTGCCAAAGTACATTTTTATTAGTTTTACTTTGAAATATCTGTGAAATCCACACTCAATATCTGCCCATGGAGTGGGCTATCTCACCCATATACCTTTATTACCTGAAGTAGGAGGAACAGAGAGCATTATGTGACTGACATTGGCCTAGAGACAGCCTTGGACAGTACTGTGAGTTAAGCAATACAGTTTGTATTCTACAGCTATTACAGTGTTACACTTGACTGCAGCAACCTTACCATAGACAATTAATGCATACAGCTGTACTGCAATGGTTATGACAACACAATCCTGCTGTACACCATTTTGCTTACTGTAATTGGTATTGTTTATTGTGTATTGCACTACAATTATTGTTCATTTATTGCACTACAGCTCTACTTGCCCATTTATTGTACTACAGTTGTATGTGCCCATTTATTGCACTACAGTTTTTCATGTGTATACTTTATTGCAGTAAATGCTTTACTCTTTCTTGTTTATTGCACTACAGTTAGCATAATACATCTGTACTTACCACACTCATGGCACAATCTAGCCAGGTGCCTGGCATGAGACTTGACATTGCAAGCCCTCTCAGCTACAGCTGTTGGGAGAGAAGCACACCGTTATGCATACCAGTTTTGCAGACATTCAGCTTGCATAATGGTAAAACAGGGGAAAATTACTTAGATATTTGTGGGGCATCCCTGCTTGGACCCAGGTGTCCAAGGTTCCCCTCTTTCTCCTCTTCAGGTCATCATAATGGTGATGAAATTGCTCACCTGTGTGGGGGATAACAGTAACACTGGTGAGTCCCCTGGTCAACCTGTCCCAGACCTCTGCCTTATACTCTATGCCCTGGAAACCGTACTGCAGCAGCCTAGGTTCATGTTTATTTACCAAGAGCCCAACCATGACCCTGGACTCCTGAATATCCCACATCTGCACCTGAAAGCATTCACCTTCAGCAGCACTGCCTGCCATATCAACAGTCAATTGAACTCCAATGAATGGTGCAGAATTCCCACCTATTGTGCTTAATATAGGCTGTTTTTCTGCCCTTACCTATCATTGAGCAACATTCAAAAAAGTGCCATGTCACTTAGCATTGTGCAAACCAGCTAAGCCGAGCTGAGCAGCTCAAAAACTTGCACAACCATGGTTTTAGTGAAGCTTAGCACTGCACAAACATTGGTAGCTGCTAGTATGTTTATGCAGTGCTTAGCATGGTTGAGCAAAGCTTAGCAGAGTGCAGCAGTGCTGTATTTCACAATTTTGTTATTAAATTGAACAATAATTGTACATTAAATTACAAACATGTTCTGTCGGCTATGGACTCAAACACAGGACCTACTACACATAAGGCTGTAACTCTACCCATTTAGCTACTTGGATATTATGAAAACTACTATACCTTTGTCTATACTGCTAGGCTACCTATTAGCATTGCTGAGCATCACACGGCACCATGCAAACATGTGTAAACAAACCTATAAATAAATAATTAATTGCATTTGGTTTCTATTGTTAGATGTCTGGCAGGTGTTGACTATGTATGTATAAGCGGTGCTCAGCTCTGCGGCACTCCATTCCACGCCATGCAAATGGCAATTACAAAAAAAAAAATTACAATGGAAAAATAAAATAATTAATTATGATAATTGATTACATCCGGTTTCTATTTTTACATGTTTAGCAGGTGTCAGCTGTCTATATGTAAGTGCAGCTTGGCATTACTGTGCTCTGCACCGTGCCACACAAACATGCAAAAAAATAATAAAATAAATATAAATAAAACCATGTAACTTGTATATTGCACATTTAACACAATTCACAGCATTTCTACAGTGGCAGGATGGAGTACAGGTGGCCGCACCCTATACGTAACATCTGAGCAAGCATCCATAACCATGGGTAGCCTCTACACATCTCCCTACACTGATTCAATATTCCTGTTCCTATGCTCTCCCTTGGCAGTGCACCATCATTAATATGCATGGTGCACTGTCGAGGGGGAACCATGGCTGTGTACATGGATGCATTCTATGTAGGCTCTACACAGTGCCTACATGGAGTTTATTAAATCCTGGGGAATGTTTTTAAAAGTTTATGAACGCCCTATTTTTTTGGGGGAATGAGAGTAAAGGACTAACATGCTCAATTATACTGTAGATGATGTCATCATTTAATTAATATAAATACAAGGGAAAATGTGGTTTTACTGATTCTGATGAAGTCCAAGTAATATGGATGAAAGTGCTTAATCCACTGTATTTTTTTATTCTTCCTTGATTTTTAATGTATAATAAAGTCTCTATAGAATTTTAAAGTTTTTATGGACTGATTTTCTGGGACTACTTATCTCCTCCCCTCTCTTGTTTATGGCACTCCCATTCTTACTAACCTCCAGGCTTCACAAAAATAAAACTTGAGCAATGCTATAACAAAGCTGCTAAATTTGCAGCAAACACCCCTTTCAGAACACACCACTGTATAGCACTTTGTTTTTTTTCGGCTTTTCCCAGTTAGGGGTCACCACAGCGGAACTCCGGTCCGCTAATGATTGGCAGTCAATTTTTTATGGTGCCGAGGTGCCAGCCCGACGCCCAACCTTCAACGAAGGCACGCCCATTCACACATGTCTTTCAAACGCCACTCAGCTGCAGGGAGGACATGCAGAATCCACACAGAAGGCACTCCAACCGAGAATCGAACGGGAGAACCTCTTGCTGTGAGGCGACAACACTACCGCTGCACCACCGCGCCTGGACACCACTGTATAACACTAAAAAGCCTAAATTAGTTAGAATTGCCTCATAAAGTAATATATGCACAGCTTCTTACTACCTATAAATTATCCAGCATCCCTCTGCCTGTCTAGCACTAAAATGCATTCTACACAACTATGTTCCCAGTCAGTCATTGTGATCCAGTGACCAAAAACTCCTATCTGTCTACAAACCTATCAAATCTGTTGGGCATTGTCTGTATTTGTACAAAGCTGCTAAGACCAGGAACTCCTTACATGTATCCTTCAGGTAAATACCCCCCCCTCCCATCTGTCAAAACCACTCTGAAATCCTTCCTAGCTAAAATCTGGCTCTGTTCTTGCTCAAAACCAGGAGAAATTATATCCATAAATGTGAACAAGTACCTTTTCATTCCTTATACTGCCTTACTCTCCCTTCTTCATTTACTTCCTTATTTCTTTCAAATTCTCTTCTCTGACTTTCTCTCTAAATACGCCATAAGCCTGTTTTTCCCATACTTCATATTGCAATTCATGTTTGCATTAGACTAACAACTTTAATTTCTCTACAAACTGCCTAAAATTTCTCTAAACATTAAATGACTGTCATACAACTTGCATTCGTTCTTAACCAATGTTTTTATATTATGCCTAATTTGTTATAACTATTTAAACTGCAGATGTTTTGTTTTATTTTTGAAGATTGTAAAATTATTGTTCTTAAAATGTTTTGTATTATTTTGGAGCTTTTTTTCCCCAGGCATCAGCTGAAAATGGGCTTCTACCAAGTCAGACTTTCAGGTAATCAAATGTCAATAAATACATTATTTTGATGATAATTATATAATTATAAAAAAGTATTTTTTAAAAAAATCAGTTAGTGGGGTTCTTAATAGTGATGCTTTCATGTTGATTTTTTAGTTTGTTATGTGAAGGATTATTACTGGTTCCTAGAAGCCAAGTGATTTTGAAAGAATGGTATTTAGTAAGTTCCTTTGGATTAATTTATGTTCTATTGATGTGCAATTTTATGGACGAAAGCTCTAAACCTAATTGTGCTTGTGAATAAAAGTGCTATTTTTTTGCACAACAGCACCTTTGGGAATTTCTTTTAGTGGTTCTTTCAGTGGTTTTGGATATCTGCCGGTTTACACTGTTGTTTCTTTTGTTTTTTAAACCTAGAAATGTGAGGAAAGTATTCAGTAGTTAATTTAAGGTATGGATTCTAACCAAATTGAGAGTATGGTAGTGTGCTATTAATGAGTTAACTATCTTAAAAGTTTATAATGTATTAGTTATATACATATTTACACACACACATGCACACACACACACACACACTCACACACACACACACACACACACACACACACATATATATATATATATATGTATGTATGTATATATATATATATATATATATATATATATATATGCTTCCCCGTTAATAGCAGAGGTTTAACTCAATGAGGTCTCAAAGAGGGGAGGAATGCCCAAACAGGGGAGGAATGCCTAAAAGTGAAGGAATCACTGTTGGTGCACACTTAAAAACAGCACCACCACTGATTGCCAATGGAAAGTAGTTATCAGTTTTACAGCAGTTAACATTGTAGCCTCTCAGCAAGAGGTTGTCCATTTTGATTCTCGGCTGGGGTGCCTTCTGTGTGGAGTCTGCATGTCCTCCCTTTATTTGCATGGGTTTCCTCTGGGTGCTCTGGTTTCCTTCCACATTCCAAAGACATGCGTCTGGAGAGTTTCTCCCCAGGCCTCCTCTGAAAATAGGCTCTGTCCTAGTCAGACTTCCCTGGTCAACAAATGTTAACTAAATAAATGGACCTAAAGTCAGAGCAAATGTTGCCCTCATGGAGTTTGGGTTCAGGGAAGTGTAGGAAAGCCTTATACATATTCTGTGTTACATGCAGTAAATTTGTACTATCCACCTAAAGCAAGAGACTGTTGCTAAATGTGGTGTCTGCTGTCAAATTTTCCCGGTCAACAAATGTTAAAAAAATAAATAAATGGACCTAAGCTCAGACCAAATATAGCCTTCATAGAGTTTGGGCTCAGGGAAGTGCAGGAAAGCCTTATAAATATTCTGTGTTACTTGCAGTAAATCTGTACTATATACCTAAAGCAAGAGACTGTTGTAAATATGGTGTGCCTTCATAGAAACTAAAACGTCACAAAAGTATGATTGTTGGTGATAATCAGTAAAACCACAACAGTTCAGATGAGCTTCACATAAAGACTAATTTACCTGCACACAATATGTTACAGGTGTGCTACAATCTTGTTTGCTTAATATGAGCAGAAGCTGGATAGCTGCTGACACAGCTTAAATAGAAAAGTGGTTCCCGTATAACCGACACCAACCAGGCACCACAATGTTCCTCTGACAATGCAATAAACAGCATTTGACTGCAGAAGTCTAGCTAAACCTTCATCTCCCATAATGCATGAATAGTGTTAGTTCATTGTATTTCTGCTATCGTTCATATAAGCCCAATGCAAAACCTATACAAAATAAAACAAACAAAAAAGTCGTTGGTATTATTTATTTTATATTTATTATTTATTTTATATTTGTTGACCGGGTTTGTCCGACTGGGCTACAAATGCCCATTTTCAGTGGAGGCCTGAGGAGAAAATCTCCAACATAAAATAGAAATTTTACATATTAAATACATATAGAAATACATTCATCAGTACCATACATTACTGCATTACAGTGCCACACATTACATTCATCAGTACCACACATTACTGCATTACAGTGTCATACATTACACTGTAGCAAGTGAAATACATAGAAATACATTCATCAGAGGGATACATTCATAATTTCATATTATATACATAATAGTGCAATAGTTACATAGCTGAAATATGTTACTAGTTATGTTTGTACAGTGATGTAGCAAGAGGAGAAGATAAAGTAGTAGGTTTGTTTATTGAAGGGGAGGAAAAGAGAAGAGAAGTAGAAGGTTATATGGGGAGTGTTTACGGGGGATAATTACATTGGCAAGTCCATTTTTCAAGGTTTTTTTGTAGCGGTTTTGAATTGACTGGGATGTTCAAGGGATTAGCCTGGCTATTGGTCAGTACAGCTTAAACTCTTCCTCAGTCTCTGTTTAGTACAGATGTCTGTATGCCTATAGGTGTCCTGCACTCATCCATTCCCCGAAATGGAAGGAATGAAAATAAACTTCTAAGCTCTTCCTTCTAAAAAGGCAACTTGCACCATGTCATTCTCCTACTTTTCACTTAATTAACAGACACGTTAGCAATTTACACCAAGATACAGCAAGAACAGAAACTTCTGATATGCCACCATGAAAAGAAAAGCTCACCCCACATTGGTGGCACAAACACAGGAATAAAACGTGAACTCTAGCTGTTATGAAACAATAACAGTGCATGGGAATGATGGATAGTGTTGTTTACACTTCCTGCTCTATGTAGGCAATGTCAAGAAGGAAAAAAAAAAACAAGGGGAAACAAGAAACGTTAAACAAAAGTGGGAGCATTGAGGAATCCTGCTACAACACAAGACAGCATGGCAGGCCAAGAAATGCAAAAGGCAGTTACTTCGAGAGAGATCTTGGTGAAATCAGAAAGATGAATGCTACACTGGAGAAATTTATGGGAGAAGCAATGGAGAGATCCAAAGAAGTTGAGTCAGTCCTAAGTAACCATACAAATGCAATTCAAGAAAACAGAACTGTGATTAATAGATGAGGCATTGGAGGCTAGACTGGATATTGTGGAATTGTTGTTGAGGGATAAACAGGATAAAAACCGCAAAAAAAAAACTGAGATTCAGTGGAATCCCAGAAAGCATGGAAGGGAAAAATTGTGAGAGGTTTATCTCCCATCTGTTGGAGAAATGGATAAACCACCCTTCATCTGGGCACCCATGAAAATCCCAGTCAAGTCCTGGTACAGTTTGAGACCTACAGACAAAGGGAGGGTATACTGTCAGATTTATAGAAAGAAGGATCAAAATGTATGTGTGGGAATGCAAGAGTGTTTGTACACCAGGATTTCTCTGTGGACACAAGAAGGAAATGGCAAGCCTTCCTTCCACTAATAAAAATGGTCGAACACAAAGGTAAAAAAGTTAAAATAATTTACCTAGCAATATGTATGTTACTTCTACCCAGTGGCATTAGAACCACAGATGATCTCAAGGAGGCATTTGACTAGTTAGAAAGTAGAGGGGTGCCAACAACTTTGATGAATGACTTGGCACAGAACTCTCAAATGGGGAAAACAAAATGGACAGTAATTGCACACCAAAAAAAGAATCCAAGGAACTGCAAGGTAAAATGGCCCTATCTGACTCTCACCAAATGAAGGGGCAAAAACACTAACATATGGGGAAGAGGTAGATGCTGTATTGAAGCAAACAAGATGATGGATATCTGAGGTGGACGATGGGACTGATGTGTTAAATATGATGATTTCCTGAATGGAAAGAGTCAGCAGAATAAAATAGCAGGTAACTGTGTTTTTGAAATAATGGTGGAGCAGCAGGAACATGCAAGGAGAAGATTCAGACTATAATTTGGACATGGAGGGAGGAGGGAAATGTGATTCAGTAAATTTACTTGTATATATCTATGTGGTTCAATAATAAACAGATAACTACTGGAGCCACCTGATGGGAGAAGATGTACAAGACACATTCTAATTTGGAATGTATGAGTCGTGTCAGAAGGACAGTCTGGGAATGGACAACTGGGGTGGAATCTGGGCATATTTAGCCCATGTCTTGGAAGCTGTAAAAGACAAACATGTATGAGAGTTTTTTTTTTTTTGTTTGTTTGTTTTTATCGAACCATGCATTACATGCCAAGAGTCCTTATTTGGAGCCATTAGTGGAAAAGGTTAGGGGGGCAGAAATTAGAAGATGCAGTTGTGAGCAGATGGAATTAAAGATCTCCCTTTTTATAAATGCTCTTTTGATTACTATGTCACATCCCAAAGAAGTTATACCTATCGTGTGCTGAGGGAGTTATAAGGTTAACATGCAGAAGCCAGAAGTCTTAGATTTAAATCTACCTGGCTTTACTACAAAAGCTCACCCAGACTCTGCCACACCTTACTGTGAGTGAAAGGTTAGTTTGTTTTTGCTTTCCTGTATTTTTTATTACTTTATTGTCTTCTTCTACTTTGTATATAGTGATTTGTTTTCTTTACACTGCATTTTACTTGTATTCTGCTTTTTATTACACATTTAAACTAGGAAAGAGACCACAGCTGTGTCTCTTGTGTGTCACACAGAAATTAAATTTTCCCCACCCTCCAACCCTGGCACTGTTGTGTTTTTAAACTCATCTGTCTTCCTAGTTGCCTGCCCCTTATGTTAATTTGACCACATATCTCATTCCCTCTCCCCTTTCATTGGCTGTTGTGAGTAAGCACAAAAATTATCATTTTGTGAAATCACTCATCTTCAACTATTTAAATTTATTGGCTATCCCACTGTGTTCCATAGAACCAAAATAAAAAAAGTGCCCACCCCTTCCAATCTATCTTGCTACTTTAAATTTAGTGGCCCTCCACTTAGATAGCTAAAGCTTAGTTACCCATTTTTCATTTCTAACTGCTTAGTGAGCACTGCAGTTCATAGGATAGTAACCCATTTTTTCATCTTACCTTTAAAATCTGCAACATCAGCTCCAAAACCACCAATATTTGGAGGGCCCACATTCTGCCTCTCAGTAGTCATCTTGGGATTAGTGCTTCTCTTTTGCTTTTGGTGAAAGCTGGAACAGAGGGACATTATTTCATGGAGACTGATAATCTCCAGAAAGTCTAATAACTGCTTCATAGGTGCCAGCTAGGAATTCATGTTTATATTTTGCTCCTGGTGAGAGAAGGATCAGAGTGCATTGATTCTTGACTGTTTCTTGTTGGGCAGTGAGTATCTGGGCTTGACATTCCTGATTGGACTGGTTACTATTCAAGGCATCTACCAGGAAAAGGCTACAACAAGTCTACATACCCTTGCATCATCTTGGACAAGACTGCGGATCACAAAACAGGTTGTGACCTGTTTCTCATCTTGGGATTGGTGCTAATGTTTTGCTTCTGGTGAGAGAAGAAACAAAGGAGCATTATATCTCAGCAAAGTGAAACTATGGTGAGACCAACGCTACTAGTAGCCAGGCAGTAGCCATTCACATGACTCCTCTCTTTTCATCATTCTTGACAAGCTAGTTCTTTGTTTTCAGTAAGCACTGCTTGATTTGGTTCTAACTTCCAATTATCTGTCCATATACTTCATCTATAAATCATAAGGGTCTATTTATTAGTTTCCCCTCAAGTGTTTGGCAGTGCCCTGTATGGACACAGCCACCTTGAATGACCATTTTCCCTTAAAAGCAAAACTGAAATTTCACCAATAAATAGTTGTACACACAATAATTAGTTTGCAGTGACAAGAACTGACCCCAGAGTTGCAAACCAGATACCCCTGACATTGTTTATATTGTCACTCTAACTGTCTTATCAATAAAAAGGGGTCTGTTGGCATGGATATGATCTTTCCCACTATCTCTCTTACCAGCTTGGTGGATATGGGCATCCTGAGGCAATGTACAAATTGCCTTATGTTTAACGAGAACAAGTTAATCCTCAAACAAACTGATAAGGTATGTGAGAGACATATTTACAAAATGTCAGTGGAGACAAAGCTCTCACATAAAAATACTCCTAATGTCAATAAGGTTGTCAGTCGTACACACGCTGCACCCACCACACACAAGTCAAAGCAGACATATAGACCCACATATGCTGAAGCACTTAAGTGTAACCTTCCTAAATCCCAAAGACCCCTAGACAAAGTACACTTAACAAATACTCTCAGCATCCCTGAATGCACTCTTTCAAAACAACACCCACATCTACTTCTAAGCAGATAAGGCAAGCCACCACACAGTCAAGCATTCTGGTCATTGGAGACTCCATTGTGAGATACACTAATGTCCCTCTCCCCAACCTGAGTATGGAGAAATTCATGGTCAGTTGCTTATCAGGGGCTAGGATCTGCCACATTATGTGCACAATCAGATCATTGGACCACAAGTACCATTATGACTCAGTCATCGTCCATGTGGGTGTAAATGACCTGAGACATGCCTCCCTAGACTATATGATGAGAGACATCATGGAGCTCTTGGGATATGTATCCCAGGCTGGTATGAGCCTAGCATTGAGCAGCATCTTACCTTCTCCAAGGATGATGCCACAATACAAACAAAAGATGATTGACTTTAATAATTAGCATAGTTTCTAGTGTCATTTTAAGGGGGGTGCAATACTTTTCAGCGTGGAAGGAGATGGTCAAAAGACCATGCTGCTTTGCCAAGGATGGTCTGCACCTCTCCCCTCTAGGCTTTTGAATATTAGCTAAAACATTGTCTTTCCCCATAGTGCCATTTTTAGGCAATGCCAAACTGAAAGTACTTCCAACATAGCAAATCAAAACCAAGAAAATCTAAAGGTATTACTGCTCAATGCTAGGAGTTTAAACAAAAAATTCCACTCTCTAGAAGCTCTCTTCACCCTAGAAAATGCTAACATCTATGCAGTTACTGACACATGATTTAAAGCTGTGGATAGCACATGGATGGTGCAAGGTTATAATCCCTCCAAACATTTAGACTATCTACTACACAGACACGGACTAAAGGTGGAGGTGTCTTGATTTACATCAATAATAAATATATATCTCAAGGCTGGTCAAACAGGACAATGCACTTGAGCTTCTCCATATTCAAATCACCAAAGTCAAAATCTAACATCACTTCATTGCAAGCTATACCATGTATTTAAACTTATTGGAAACACTCACCATCCAACCCAATACCATATCCATTGGTGACTTTAATTATCCTACTATTAAATGGGAATCCTATATGACACCAAACGTACAGACACAGAGACTCCTGGATTTTCTAAACACAAACTCCCTGGACTGGATTGTCAATACACCAACCTGGGGTGCAACCATACTGGATCTGGTCCTCACTAATATGGAAGAGTGCTGTACACACCCTAGTGTAATGTCTTCCCTGGTAAGGTCAGACCATAAAATTGTCTCTTTTGAAGTAAAAATAAAATCTGGACCCCCAGCTAACCCTGGAATATTTAGGAACTACTCTAAGGCTAACATCCTGCTAATTAATGATAACCTGGCAAAGTTTCAAGCCCCCTATAAACCCTGAGAACAATGCTGCCTATGCAGAAACATTTACAGAAACCTTATACAAGCATTTTAATAGCTGCATAGATTCAGCCACCCACGAGGAAGAAGTACAGAAATAACTCCAAAAAACAAGCCACCCTGGTGTAATCACAAAATCTATAGGCTGTATAACAGAAGGAATAAAATCACCACAAAAATTAGGAGGTGCAGCACCCAGCAGGATAAAAGCACTCTTGTCAAACTAAACAAACACCTCAGAGGGCAAATAAAGTCTACCAAAGCCATAAACTGAGGTAAATTTGTCATCCGAGACCAATGACAATCACAAGGCATTCTTTAACTATGTCTGCAACCTCAAAGGCAATACACAATTGTGTTTAGAGTTCATTGTAAATGGAGCCACCTATACTGAGCCAGAAGATATAGTAAACCTACCGGCTGACAAATTTAGCTCCAACTTTACTCCTTTCTCCCGCTCAACCTTCCCTTAGGAAATAGCATCAAATAAAACTTCCCTGCTATTACGAGGGAACAGGTCCTTAATGCTCTCTAAGGCCAAGAACACTGCATCTATGAGCCCAGACAATATCCCAGGATGCCTTCTAAATAACATGAAACATGACCTATGAGGCCTTCTGGAATTGCTAATTAACTGTAGCATCCAAACAGGCTTCATGCCTCATGAATGGAAAGCATCAAAAGTCATCCCTCTGCACAAAGGTGGACCAGTTACAGACCCATAAGTCTCACTAGTCTCAAATACAATGCCATGGAAAGAATTATCATGGAAATGATCAATAATGACAAAGTCAACCTCCAGACACTGGAACCAACCCAACTGGGTTTCATCAAGGGCAGGACATGCCTACTCAACCTGGTGGACTTCTTTGAACAGGTCACCAAAACAATGGATGAGGGCATATTGGTTCACAGTACCTACCTTGACCTGGTCAAGGCATTTGACACAAGGTTTACTATCATGTAGTCAACACTTATATAAAAGAATCACCTGAAATGTTGACTAAAAGGTTGAAAATTTAATGTCAACAAGGACAAAATGTGACAAACATACCTCCATTTGCAAATTCAACCTTACTCAACATTCGTAGAATGCAGTCCTACACTGCACAATATGTAACATAATAATTTTGTAGGGGGCACCCCCACACCCCCTGCAAAATATATATTCCAACTCCAAGATTGCACTACAGTGGGGAAAAGGGTAAATTTCCTGATCCCCACTGTAATGAGATCTCTAGTTAAATGACCAACCTCATCTTTGCGAATGCACTGAGCATTCAACAAAATGGTACTCGCACAAGGGAAGGATCGGCAACACGGGTCAGCCAACTGTCATTCAACAACCCATGGTCACCAGAACTTCTCTCATTTAAAATGTAAACCTTGACACAATGCCCCACTTGGGCATTGTTGATAAATTCAAGATGTTAGGTACAAATCCTTATGTCACCCAGTGGATAGTCAAATGGCTCACAGACAGAACCCAAGATGTTAGAAATGGGGACTCTGCCTCTACAAAAATGCAAGTCACAAGTGGAGTCCCTCAGGGATCAGTCCTTGGACCTCTTCTTTTTGGCATTTACTTCTCTGAAGTCAATGCCAATGTCAATGGCCTCTGGCTGACTAAATTTGCAGATGATTGCAAATTTAGAGCTGTTATTGAATCCCACACTGACACAAATGTTCTCCATGAAGGGCTGGCACAGACAAACAACTAGTGTCAGAGCCATGGACTAAAACTAAATGCCAGGAAATGCATAATAGTACCCTTGAGGAAGTCATCCACCCCTGGTAATTATCATATTGGCAACACACCCTTTAGAGTTGAACCAGGTAGTCAGGAACTCAGGGATGCACATAGACAGTAATCGAGTCTTTGACCATTCCGGGTCTACAGCAGTGAAGAATTCATTCTATGTTATTTAACTTATAAACAGTTATAAAAAGGCATGGTGTCTAGGTCCAATAAAGTCATTGTTCCACTGTATTCGGTGTTCATCAGAAATATCATTGAGTACAGTGCCCCATTTGGTATGTACCTAACCAGGCATATCCAACAATTGGAACATTCACAGAGGTTCCTCACTAAAAGAATACAAGGCATAAGTAATATGTCCTTTGCAGACTGCCTCAAGGTTCTATCCCTGTATCATGTCTCCTACAGGATGTTGAGGGGTGAGCTATGCCTGAGATAGAGGGCATTTTCAAACAGCATCAGAATTTCCCATTCTAAAGACTTAAACCTTGCCTGTGATATAAATTGGACCTGCCGGAGAGATAGGTATGTATCCCAGAGATTACCCCGTCTATGGAACAGGCTCCCCATTCATGTGAACTAGAGTTTCTCCCTAAGCCAATTCAAATGTAACTTGGACAACTGGATGGGGAACAGGAAGTTCATCCCTGGTTTGGGACCTATATCTCTAATGGGCACAGACAGCCTGTAAATGTTTCATCTCCCAAGCCCCTGCTTACCCTTATCAAGTGTACCAGGACTTGTCAAAGATTTGGGATGCATGACTAGGCTTAAAAATGCCCTTGTAGTCATTACCTTAGTAAACACCTCTGAACCTACATAAGACATCTACAGGAAGAGTATCCAGAAATATTGAAATCAACTGAGATTAAATATTTAGGATAAAACTAGCAAGGGAAGAAAATCAGTGAGACAGACACTTGTAAAATAAAAGAGAAAATACATAAAAACCTGCAAATATAGAAAAGGTTACATTTAGACTTGGATCAAAGTATTCAGACTTTTAATTGTAATGTGATCTCCCACATGTTGTACTAACTGCAAGCTTTTTTGGTGGCCAATCAAAGAAAAAGAAATAGGGATAATTATGAAATGGATGAAGGAATCTTTGTGGCAAGATAGAAAATCAAAGTTGACATGAGCCAGGGTGCAACTTCCCAAGAATCTAGCTGGTATACAAACCAAACGAAACCGCAAACTGACAAACTGAAGAAATGTAGCTGTCTGTATCATAGTCCAAGCAAGAAAACCAATGAAAGTGAATACTTTAATAGTGGGAAAAAATATTTCACACATTAAGATCTATGTACAAGCAGTAAATCTATCTTTCTATGGTGGGTGTCAAAATTGGGATTACCAAGCTAGGCCAAAGGAGATCATCTTTGAGAAGAATAAGAGGGCTGAACTTGGAGATTTATTAAAGTGGATGTGGGAAGCAGATAAGGACCAGCTATACATACCCATATTATAGGAGGTGGAAGTAGGAATGAAAAAAACTTTTTAACCACAGATGTTTAAAAATCTAGAAAGAGGATATTCTCCCTATAGGTACTACAAGAAAATATAAGAAGTACTAGACTTTGGGATGGCACTGGGCCAAGAACAATCAAGAGTTACAATCCAGTACCAAATAACAGAATGAGGGGAAATTATAGAATGGGAAAGGTTTAGGGAAGTCTACAGAGTCTCCATGCAGAAAACAAAATTCAATATTAGGACCTACAGAGACAAATAATTTGGACAAATTAGATTGTACAGAAAGAGGAAGAATGCCCCCAGAAATTAAATGGATAACAGAACTTAGATACGGTTGGTGGAGAATAAGAAATTAATGGGAGCAGTTAGGAAAATACACCTCTTAAAAGAAAGTTATATGTTTAAGGAGAAAGAGAAATGGGCTAGTCTGTTATAGAGTGAAACTTCAGATATAACAATAAGAAGAGTAATTTAGCTTTTATTTTACTTTACTCTTTAGTAAAGAGTAAAATAACAGATACACCCGATCTTTTGGTGGAAGTGCCAATACATTTTTTTACAAACCTGACAGGCTGGCTAAAGTATTTCCTTGGCAGATCCAACATGTTGGAGATGCTGAAGGGGTGAGCAGGAAACATGGCAACATACTTTTTTTTTTGGGGGGGGGGGTTGTATAAGGAGTTTAAAGAATTTAAGGAAGACTTGAGGGAATTGCTGACAAGGGTAATAAAGAGATGATTCAGGTTAACTAAATATTTTTCTGGTGATGGTGAATCCCCTACCCTACCCACTAATAATGGAATGTTTGGTATGGACCATAATCCTAAGAGTGAAGACGATAATCACTGGGAAATGGAAGAGCCCAATATAAATTAAGTGATAAGGCTAATGGAGGCAAGACACAAGAGGAGAAGAAAGAGGAAGGGAAGAAAAAGATAGGAAATAAAATATGGATAACGCTGTGCAAGACAAGGACGTTGGAGAGGGAAGATGCAATATAGAGCAAGTAGGGGAGATTTTAAAATGGAAATCAAAATGAGTCTCTCAGGTCATTCACATGGACAGGCCAGGTCTGCCCACTTTCTATTTGATGTGGTAAAGTACACCAGATTGTTAACAATTGTGGAATTGTTGCATTGTTAGATACCTTTAGGATAAGCCAGAGGACTGTGATTGCAGATTACTCTTAGAACAGTTAACTGAATGTGTATGTATTAATACGTGTATACTTCAAAAACTAGAATATGCTCAGACTGAAAAAAAATAAGTTTTTGTAACAGAATATTGTTGTGAAATGTACAAGAATGTGTATGGTAGACAGGTTTGTGTTGGGATGGATAATAAGCCATTATGTTAAAGTATTTCACTATACTATCTACATAAACACTATTACATATTCAAAGAATGTTACTGAATTTGTATGTAAAAAGTGACTTGACAATTGCATATAAACTAGTAAAAGATATTCATATGGCTGATGCTTTAAGCAGTACTTTGAGAGTAAGCAGTAATGATTTGCTAGGTTGTGCACTTGAAATGATGCTAATAATTCCCTACCAATAAATTCTTGAGAAAGGCTACATGAATCTGTAAAATGTGCAAAATATCATTCAGAAGTGCAGTGGTTAAGAAACATGGTGATGACAGGATGATCATATGAAAAGAAGAAAGCTCCAAAGCAAATGAAAGTACACTATACATTTAGCAATAAGATTGGCTAATCAGCAATGCACAAGGTCTGCATTTCAAATCTAACGGAATGACAATAGCTAATCAGCTTAGAGACAAAATGTTTGTGAGAATATAAAGAAAGGATTGTACATACCATTCTAGAAAAGCAATAGAGAAAACGTGCGACTGACTTTTTAATTTCAAAAGCTACCATCATCTGATCAGTGTGGATAACTATTCAAAGTATCCAGAAGTGGCTGAAATATGAGGCTCTTCATCTAATTCAGCCATTATGATACTCAAAAATAATATTCCTTAGACCTGGAATTCAAAAAAATCATTATTTCGAACAGCGCTACTCTGTTTGTGGGGGCTATTGACTGTATAAGTTAGTTGGCCAGCTGAGTTAACGAACTCAGCTAAAAGCTGGTGTTCATCCATTAGTTTCAATGGGTGAAATCATGTTAGAGGTAAGTGCTGGGGACTTTAGCAGACAGGTGGGGTGGAGGTATATGTGCATGTGTGTGTGTGTGTGTGTGTGTGTGTGTGTGTGTGTGTGTGTGTGTGTGTGTGTGTGTGTGTCTGTGTGGCTGCATTTGTGTGTGAATGCAGTGGGATGAGTAGCCTCAGGTGTGCCATTTTGTGTGTGTGTGTGTGTGTGTGTGTGTGTGTGTGTGTATGTGTGTGTGTGTGTGTGTGTGTGTGTGTGTATAAAACTGTGCATGTCTGTCTAGGTGGTCACAGCAGAAAGGCTTAATTAGGGGATAGGTAGGGTAGATTTTGTGTGTGTGTGTGTGTGTGTGTGTGTGTGTGTGTGTGTGTGTGTGTGTGTGTGTGTGTGTGTGTGTGTGTGTGTGTGTGTGTGTGTGTAGGGGGATGTCATACCTCTAAAAACAGCTGTATTATTATATTCACTGAGACTTGGTTAAATTCAAATATCAGCGAGCCAGATTTCTAAACGGACAGGTAGGGACCAAGGGACCAAAAAAAAGGTCCTTCACACTAACTGAAGACAAAAAAAAAAGGTTTTTCATGCGCAACTGCCTGCTGTTCTGCATTAAACAGAAGTAGCTCCACTTTGTGATTTTTGATTGTCTTGTATGCCGGTATATGAGCCAATCAAAAATCGCACAGCTGGGTCTCTTCTGTAAATGCAGAACAGCCCGCTGTTTCACATTGAAAAGAAGTGGCTTCACTTTGCAATTTATGACTGGCCTGTATGCTAGTATATGACCGAATCAAAAATCACGATGTGGATGCTGTTTTGCTGGGATTTTAACAGGCAGTGCGAGACTCGGGATTGGACTGCTGATCTCAAGACAGTCCCAGTCAAATAGGGGCATCTGGCAACCCTGGTTGGGATAGACAAATTCTCCTTATTCAAAGCAGACAGGTTACAGGCTCTCAGTGGCAAAACTAAAGGTGGAGGAGTCTGTTTATATATCAACAACAGCTGGTGAAAACAATGTTGTTGTTACTAGCCATTGCTCAGCTAGCATTGAATACCTTACAATTGAATGTCGTCCATTCTACTCGCCAAGGGAGTTTTCAACTATCTTTATAATTGCAGTTTACATACCTCTGAGTGCAAACACTAATGAAGCACTCACCAGCCTGTACCAGTTCACCTGTGATCTGTAAAACAGTAACCCAGAATGTGTCAACATTTTAGCTGGGGATTTCAATCAGGCCGAAGTGAAAACTGTACTACCAAACTACCAGCAGTATGTAAACTTCTCTACAAGAGGTGAAAACACACTTACTCAAGTGTACTCAGATATCAAACAGGCATTCAAAGCCGTCCAACACCCCCTTCTTGGTAGCTCAGATCACATGTCCATCCTGCTTATCCCCACCTACAAAGCAATGCTAGTAACGGAAAAACTTTTCAAGAAGCGGTTAAGGATGTGGCCTAAGAAAGCTGTCTCAGCTCTGCAAGACTGCTTTGAATACACTGACTGGATCACATTTAAAGAGGCTGCCACCATAAATCAATGTATTAATTTGGATGAGTACATTGAAATAGTTGTGGGATACATCATAAAATGTATTGAAGATGTCATCATCCTGAAGGATATAACCATCAAAGCCAGCTGAAAACTCTGGCTCACCAGTAAGGTATATGAATTACTGAGAGTGCGTAATGCTGCCTTTAAGGCTGGAGACAGAGATGTTTTGAAAAATGCCAGGGCCAACTTGAATAATGGTGTTAGAGTAGCAAAGCAGGCCTACAGTCTAAACATACAGAGACACCTTACTGATCAAAAAGATCCTGGGCAGCTGTGGAGAAGGATCCAAAATAACACACACTATAAGCCGCCACCCCCGCATTGTGATGATAACCCAGACTTTTTAAACAAGCTAAACATCTACTTCAGTAGATTCAAGGAATCAAATAGAACCTCACCAAAGAGACTACCCACCAATGCAGATGCTACATCACCATGCCTCAACTTGGAAGAGGTACGCAAGAACCTATGTAGGGTTCACCTGGGCAAAGCAGCTGGTTCAGATATGATCCCAGGGAGGCCACTTAAAAACTATGATGCTCAGCTGGCAGCAGTCTTCCTAGATATTTTCAATATATCTCTCAGCCAGGAAAAAGTGCCCAAATGCCACTGACATCATCCCTCTGCCCAAGAAACCATCTCCAGCATTATTAAATGATTACCGGCCAATTGCACATACCTCAGTAGTGATGAAGTGTTTCAGAAAAATAGTCAAGGATCCCATGACATCCTGCCTACCTGCTACATTTGATCCTTTACAATTTGCATATAGGCCAAATCATTCTACTGCAAATGCCATAGCCTTAACACTTCATCACACCTTGGACCACCTGGAAAATAAGGACTGTTACGTATGCATGCTGTTCATAAATTTCAGCTCTGCCTTCAATACGGTAATTCCACAACAACTGCTGTCTAAGCTGAGTAATCTAGGCACAGAAAAGAAAATATGCAACTGGATCCTCGACTTTTGTCATACCTCAAACAGTAAGGTAAGGAATAGCTGTATTATTATATTCAATGAGACTGAGAGAAAGGCCACAAATAGTTTGAGCAGGAAAACATCACTCAGACAGCATCACCTTAAATACCAGGGTCCCACAAGGTTGCATACTCAGTCCACTTCTTTTCAGTGTTCTAACACGACTGCACAGCTACACATCAGTCAAGTAGAATCACCAAATTTGCAGATGACACCACAGTAATCGGCCTTATCAAGAAGGAAGATGACGGGCCTACAGGGAGGAGGTGAACCAACTCGTTCATTGGTGCACTAACAACAACTTAATACTAAATTCTGGGAGAACCAAGGAAATCATCACTGATTTTAGGAAGGAGACTAAGCCACACACCCCTATCATCATGAATGGTGCAGCAGTGGAGAGAGTAAACAGCACCAAATTCCTAGGGGTACATATCTCACAAAACCTAAGTTGGGCCACAGACACTTCCTTCCTTCCTTATAAAGAGAGACTAACAATGTCTCCACTTCCTTAGGAGACTTTGTAGAGCTGACCTCCCCCACAGGTCCTACTTACCTTCCACAGAGCCATGATTGAGAGCGTACTGACAAACAACATTGTTGTCTGGTATGGAAATTGTTCTCAAGCTGATTGGAAGGCACTGGATAAGATTGTTAAACAGGCCACAAAAATCATTGACTCCAACCTTCAATCCCTACAGTACATATATTCAAACAGATGCTATAGTAAAGTCCAAAAACTATTGAGGGATATACACGATCTGGCTTATGTACTGTTCAAATTCCTGCCAACAAGGACCTGCTACAGAAGCATTAGATGCAGGACATCTAGATTCCACAACAGCTTCTTCCCACACACTATCAGACTGCTGAACAATAAACCCATAGCCTAACCCGCTAAATGAGTAAAACATTATTTATGTGCAATATGTCATTGTATTTACATAACTCACTACATGGCTCACTTTATACATCTTTATTTGCACTTTGAAAGCTGTAAACTGTAAGTTTATGGCATCTATTAGTGGTGGGTATTTTTTTTTACATGTGTGCCTCTTCATTTATTCATAGTACTGTTTGTTAAATATCCTTATATTTCTAGTGATGTAATTTTGTTTCTGCTGTAAAAAACTTTAATATTTGTTTTACTTTAATTTTAGCATCTTTTTTATTTCTATTTTTATTATTTTATTTAATTTAATCAATCTTCTTTCTGTAAACTGTCATTCTTATGGTATGAGCCTGAGTATCGAAATTTTGTGCAGTAATACGCACTTTTTCTTCTGGGTTGATCTGTATAACAATAAAGTTTACTTTGACTTTGACTAGACCCCAGGGATACAAACTCACTTCAAACCTTCTTCACCTCTCATGCACACTTATAGAACATCAGGTCTGCAGCACAAAAAACATATGAAGGATATAAACACCCTTAAAAAGTTAATAGAACAACAGGTTTGCAGCATGAACGTATGGATTGGGGTACATTAGACACTATGGATTTAAATGATTATACTAAGCTACAAGATGAACGAGGAATAGCTTTGAAACCTGTACCCTTGGCACACAAAATAGCACCTTAACATTGCTTTAGTCCTGGGCACTACCACTAAGGATGCACTTTAAATATTACCTTAAGTCATGTAAAAAAAAAACGTTAAATTAAAAATGGGGGAAATTTCATACCCGGCACAGTTGGCACAGAAAGCAGTTTGTTAACCATCTTGAGCCTTAGTCCTCTTCCGTAAGTGAGGAGGACTTGTACTGTAGTGCATTTTTTAAACTGTAAGTATGAAACTCAATGTTTGGCATTATTAACTGACTGTAACATATTGTGACTTACAAGGTACAGGGCAGGAATAAGAGGCAAAATGATGGGCACTCTGTAAAATCAACGCCAGTAGAGATGGATGGGAGTGTGTCCATGTGGGGGTGGGCGGCCATACCTTTTAATGGTTGTACTGAAGACTATCAGACAAAGCCGGGAGGAACATTAGAGGACACCAATGAGAATTGTCAAGTATTACTCTGAGTCACTTAAAAAGTAACAGACCCAGCATTAAGATGTACTTTCTGAACAGTAAGAAGAATGAACCTCTAATGAGTGGATATGTTGACTGAGTGTAATCATCCGTGATTTACAAGAGACAGAGAAAAAAATAACAGGCTGCTTCAGGAACATTCTGTGAACTCAAGGGCAGGTAAGAGGTATGTCAGTGTGTGTGTGTGTGTGTGTGTGTGTGTGTGTGTGTGTGTGTGTGTGTGTGTGTGTGTGTGTGTGTGTTTGTGAGTGAGAATGACAAAGGGGGGTTCCTATGCTAATATGATGCATGGGCCACCAGAGGTGCTTACCACAGTAAAGTGCTGATTATCACTAGCAGTAACATCAAGTGATTCTGAGACGTTCAAACTACCCGATAAAGAGGTCATTCCTCATTGCACGTGTCTCTGAATTTCATTTTTCTCAGTTGCACAAACAACCCCCTTTGGCTGCAGCTCTTAGCACTCTGAACCCCAGGGTATATTCTCATGCCAGATCCATGTAATTCTCATTTTGTAATGATGATCTGCTGTCATACAATATTTTATATCATAATCAATATCCTTTCAAATGTAATTTTTGGGGAGTTATTTTTCCTTTATATTAAGTATTCATCTGCCAATCACAATAATTTATAAATAGCTATATTGAGACAAGTGAGCTGCTATAGTCAGAAAAAGACACTCCTTTTATTTGAATATTACTATCTAGCTTTCCCTTAGCAAATGCAATAGATAACAAATAAGATGAGATCTACTACTAAGCCTGTAAACTTTAAATATTGGCCCAAATTTTCAGAACTATTAGAGAAACTCATAAATGAATAATACAACATTTCTACTTTTCAGTTTGCAGTTCTTTTTATTTTTAGTCATATTGTCTCTTACAGACATCTTAAGCATCAAATCTTTATTACATAATGCATATATTGAACTCATTACAGCTGAGTGCGCCTCCATGCATTTCTGCAGTTAACTCCTACTGACACCTCTAGGTGTCAAATATTGCTTGTTCATATTTGCAATAATAATTCCAAACCCATGCTACATAAAAAGTATCAGAAGATTTCATCTTAAAGCATACATGATAGCAAACACAAATGTATTGATATTTCACCTCTGTCTAATGCAACTAAATAGATGTTGAATATTATTTGTATACTGTTTATATGCAATAATTTTCATATTTCTCTAAATATCTCAACATTCAGGTAACACAGACAGAACTGCATAGCCTCATATGAAAGCTCACAGCTGTATGCTGAAAATCCTGCTGGCAGTATGTGTCATGCTTAAATGGTTACTGAGATATCATAAGCTGTTTATACATCACAAAATTAATATTCGCTGCCTTTATTTTGGCTTATAAAATCCAGTTTGAAGCATCAAACTGAATGCCACCAATATAAATATTGATTTATCCTGAATAGCTTGCAGTTTACAGTTTTCTAGTGACATTTACAGTTCCAGAGAGATGAATACTTGTTTGAACTGTAAGATGATAACTTTATTTTTTAAAGGTTCAAGGCTCACCAATTGGGAGTTAAAGGTGCGCACTCAAAAGAACTGCACTGGAGGGAATGAGTTAATAAGATGAATAATACAGACACTCAATGTAAATGTATACAGTTAATCTTAAAAGAGAGCACAGTAATGTTATGTGGAAAAACATTAGGTGGAAAATAATCTAGAAGAAAATGTCTCATTGTTAAAGTTTATAGACATGTCACTGCAATGAAATTGTTTAAACTTTAAACCAATAAAGATATCTACAATAGTTAGCAAAATGCTTAGCTTATGCAGCAGGAGTAAATTAAAGCTGTATTTTGAAATTCACATAATTTCTCTGCAGAGTTCTGCTTAATTAAATTATGATAACAATAACTGTTGTTAAATATGCTTGCATCTAATCTGTTATGCTAAATAATCCCATGTTTAATTAAATGAGCATTACATTTTAAAAATTATTACACTCATATTTTGCTTAAATGAAAAAGAAAGACAAACTAGCTGAATTAGTATGAATACAGACCTCACCTTCCAGATGACTCTGGAAATTTCTGTACTGTAACCCTAATAGGGCAAGATTTTGTTATACCACAGTACAAAATGTAGGGAAAATATGCCACTTTGGTTGCATTATTTCCATTTTTTTATTTTAACTTTGCATTTTAATTCCACAGTTTTTCATATATTATCTAATCATTATCCATCTGTAGTCAGTTTAAGGCCACATAGTTATTTGTATCATGCCTGAATCTAGAATCCAAAACATGTCATCCCTGTTCCTAGACTATACTTTCTGCCACTTCATATGTTCTACTGCTTGTTACGCAGGCCCTTGTAGTAATTTAGCCTATCATTTTCCCCTGTATAGGGCATGTCACCTATTGCTGTTGTGAGAAAGATATCTGGTCAAACAAAAACAGCCAGCCAAATATTACTTTCATCCAAAAATAATATAGCCGATGCTGAAAGTAAGAAAGGTCCCTCCCAAAGTACAGTGTAACCTTATAATTGACTATATTAAGTGGTAAAGGGTAGAGATTGTGCCTCCTACAAACAAAGAAGAAACAGCCATGTCACTTATTGCTATTCTGAGATGGACATCTGGTCAAAAAACACATAGCGAAATAACATTATCAGCAGATGAATATAGCCAATGCTGAAAGTAAGAAAGGTCTTTTCTCTTCCCCTCAAGGTGCAGTGTGACCTTGGAGCTGATTATATTAAATAGGGGTAAGTACAGTGCCCCATCACACAACAAAACACAAAAAACAACCATGTTACATATTGTCATTGTGAGATGGACATCTGGTCAAAAAACAGATAGTCAAATATCTCTTTTGGCCAAAATAATACAGCCATTGCTGAAACTAGGAAGGGCCTTCCCTCAACATGATGCAGTGACCTTGGAGTTGATTATATTATATTATTTATTTATTTGGCATTTGTTTACCAGGGTGGTCTGACTGGGTCTACAGAACCGGTTCAGCAGAGGTCTGGGGAGAAAAGCTCCACATACAGTACAATAGAAATACAGTATAATCCAATACAATAAAGATTACATTAGAAATACTGTACAAAAATAAATTGAAAAACATAAACTATGCTACAAGATATTACAATATATGCTACACGTCTAGACAATTCTATAGAGTTAAAACATTATGTACAATAATTGTCACTCTCACCATATACATAGCCTATGAGTAGATGGTGTCCAAAAACAGTATGTATGTAGTGCAATGTATGACATCTTCTGTTATAGTACATGAAAAATAGAATGTTGGTTTCAGTTAGGAAAATAATAGCCAGAAAGTTAGTGATGCAGAAAGATAGTGAGAGAGTTAAGAAGAATAGAGGCATTACACTCTGAGCAGTAGCTTAAGGATATGGTATAGAAACAGAGAAGGAGTTAGAAGAGCCTTAGACTCTTGCAGACTGTGAAGGATTGAAATGTGACAGAAGAGGAGGATGAGGCTAATGTGGAAGAAGAGGAACTGGCATCAGGCAAGCTTTATGCAGGAGCACAGCCATGTATTTCTGAGACGATTTTTTTAAACAGGCTTTGACATGGGTTAGGCCAAACATAGACCTAGTAGCTAGAGGAAGTGAATTCCATAGTATAGAGACAGAGTATGAATACAGAGAGTGACCTGTTTTTCCCTGTAGGTTTTGAGGTAGCTAAGAGATTTTTGTCTTCTGATCATACGGATTAATTTCGTGTGTAAGGTGTGACTAGATTTGCTACTGCAGGGCAGGCAGTAGACTTGAAAATAAGGTTGTGCAAGGCGTGTAGCTGAATAAAGGCAAGATGGTTGGGGAGTTCAAGCCAGTTTAGTTCTAGTAGCGGTTTACCGTGGTGTGCGTGATATTTAGAGTGTGTGGCAAACTTTGCAACTTTGTTGTAGCACTGTTCATCTTGCTTAGGGTAGAAGTTTGTAAGTTAGTTAGAATAGGAGCACCGTAAAGAAGGAAGGGAAGTAACAATGGTTTTGCAAGGGTAGTTTTGGTTGCTGCAGTAAATAAATGTTTGTTTCTATATAACAGTCCCAGTTTTTGATAAGTTTTCCTTACAACTTGCTATATATGGGGGTTGAATGAAAGTTTATTGTCAATGATAACTCCTAGAAGTTTGGTTTCCTGCACTATTTCTATGACAGTGTTGTCAGATGCAAGGATGTTGAAATAATCGGTGACAGTTGAAGGAGTGCTAGTTTAGTCTTCTTTGGGTTAAGAAAGAATTGGGCATTTCTTAGCCAGGATTTGACTGCAGTAAAGGACTGTTGAGTTTTTGAAAGTAGTTCTGGTGGTGATTGAGCAGTACAGATTATGGTGGAATCATCAGCGTATTGAATGAGGGCTCCAGGGTGAGAGGCAGTGTGAAGGTTGTTTTTTTTATAATAAATAGTAAGGGGGACAGACAGTGTCTACTCATGAATACTGGAAAAATTGGGGTCTTTTCAACTTTGGCAATCTTGTTTCAGCTGAAATTGTTATTCATCAGTCTCATTTCTGACTACACAACTTATAGATTCATAGATATTCCAAGGCAATTGAGTATTACCACTGACATTTTGCCAGTTCTTTCCCTCAAGCAGCACCTTTTTTCTCCAGGAAAGACATACTGGTCAACCCTGAAGTAAATTTGAGAACACCCATCCAGTCGCTTAGTTTATACGTAAAGGAAGATAGTGAGTAGCACTGCCTAACATGCAGAGGGATGTTTATTCCAGAGGTTTAGGAGGTGCTAGGTTATAAATTGGTTCCTCTTCTGTGTTGTACTTATTTGTTGGTGAAGATTTAGATCTTTGGTTCTAGTACTGGTGTAGATATTTGACTTGCAGAGATGCAGGAGCTCCAGGGAAATTGAGTCTCTAATGGCATTGTAAGAAAGACAGAGATCTCCTCCCAAACATCTAACAGACACTGAATAACATGACAGAGCTTCCAGACTGTCTTGGTAGCTCAGGGACTTTAGATCTGAGATCTTTTTTCATTAGGAATGTATAGGGTCTTTCTAATTGTTTGATATGTTTAGTGAGATACAGCTCAAAGGCGGTGTTGTACTCAATAATTAACATGCGTATAAGGGAATGACTACCTTATTATAATTTGATGATATTCCTTTGGCAATTAGCTGGCCTAAATAAAAGTATTTCTTGACAACCACTATTATATGATGGTCAATAGAGAAGGACCTATCAACCCAAGTACCCAGGTCTCTAACTACATTTTTGGTTTGTGATGGTGTGTTGTCTAGACAGTACAATGAGGGCAGGAGTTTCTACCAAAAGTGGTGAGACTAGGGCAGGGGTTTCTACCAAAAGTGGTGAGACTAGGGCATGGGTTTCTACCAAAATTGGTGAGACTATACTTTTTAGCATTTAGTTTGAGCCCATTTAAGGACACCACAGCTTTACTAGGGAGAGTTCATTCCGGAAACTTTGGATTTCATAGGGCTACTTAAAAACAAACCCCAGTTTCCAGTCATCTGCAGACTTTGTTAGCCAGAGGTCCTGCCTGTTTGTTTGGAGATCTGAGGAGTAAAGATCAAAAAGGAGAGGTTCCAACACTGATCCCTGTGGGACTCTGTTAGTCACTTTCATACTTTTTGATAAGGCACCTGCAACACACAATGTGGGTTCTGTCTTTCAGCCATTTTGTTTTCCATCTTACCATGTATGGGTTGATTTTTAAGGTATTTAAGTTTTGTATGATGTCAGCATGAAGAATGATGTCAAAAGCTTTAGACAGGTCAAAATACACCATGTGCACTGCATGGCCACCATCTACAGCCTCCTTTAGCTATATTAAAAGACCCTTCTGAAGGAAGATTTCAGCCAAGAGTTATAATATAAAGTGACTCTATCTTTTCTTGTATTGCTTGTAGCTAATTTAAGCTGACACACATTTTTTGGTATATTCTTATATTCTTTGAAAGTAGGAGTTGTCTCGTTCTTCCAGTTTATAGTAATAACCTTTCTTGCTATGGTTAATATACTCCAAAGAAGAGGATATTTTATTCTGGCAACACATATAAATATTGGTACATTAAGCAAGACCAAGGATTTAGTTAAAATAAAATTATCATTAAAAATAGCTTTTAAAAATAATTATTTTCCCAAAATGGTTTGAGCAGTATACAATCCACCAAAAGATTTTTATATCACAGTTTATGAGGTTAGTTATAATACGTTCATTGGCTTGCAGATGAGGTTCATAAGAATAACAGGTCTGCAATTACCCAGGCTGGTTGTAAGGCCACCCTAATGGAAGGGTGTCATCATTGCTTTAGAACATCACAAAGAAAGGCTCATCCAGACTCTGCTACACTTTGCTGTGAAGGAAAGGTTAGTTTGCTTTTATTTTTTGTATTTTGTATTACTTTATTGCCTTTCTGTATTTTGAATACTGTGGTTTGTTTTCTTTACCTTGTGTTTTACTTGCATTCTGCTTTAACAGCATATTAAAACTTCAAAAGAGACCACAGCTGTCTCTGTTCTGAGTAAGGCAGAATTTTTTTCCCGCCCTCCCACCCAGTTACAGTTGTCTTGTTAAATACCACTGTCTTTCTAGTTGCCTGCCTCTTATGTTAATCTGACCATATATCTCATTTCCTCTCTACTTTCTCTGGCTTGTGTGAGTAATCACAAAATCATCATTTTTGAAATACCTCCCCTTCAACTATTTAAATTTATTGGCCATCCTACTGTATTCCATAGTACCAGAATACAAAAGTGACCACCCCTTTCAACCCATCTTGGTGTTTTAAAAATAGTAACTCTCCACTAAACCTTAACTTTTTAAAAAGGTAAAACTTAAGTTACCTACTTTCACATCTAACTTCTGTAGTGCACACTGCAGTGTGTATTTGTTTTTTCATCTTACCTTTAAGCATCCCTGTGACTAGCACTTTCTCTAATACGTGCTGGAAAGCACTAAGAAGCCTTAAACTGATACAAGCACTCAACTCTTCTTGTTAATAAGGAGAAATTAATAGTAGGCACTAAACAGCCTACAATTGCAAAGTACATTGCTAAGGTAAGGGAAAACAGCTCCTGTAATTTACAAAAAAAAAAAAAAAAAGAAATCACCAAACCAGGCATGTCCAAGGGTCAGCTTCCGGTGATTTCTCCTGTCCACCTGGCGAATCTGGGAATACTGGGGCAATGCAGCAATTACCTCATGTACACAGACAACCCTCTCCTCCTACCACCCAACACTACAACCTGTGAGAGATGCACTTACATAGCCAAAATGGAAGCAAAGCTCTCTCTACCCAAGATTGTGCTAGACAGTCAAGAGGAGAAGGTTAACACCCACACTACACCTCAAGCAACACATAGCCCTTCTAAACCCACACCACCAACACCCACATATAGCAACACTAAATCCACATATGCAGAGGCCCTTAACTGTAACCTGCCTAAGCAACAAGGACCTCTGAAGCTGAAACGCAAACAAACACTAATCACAACCAAAGTGTCACATAGTTTACAACACTAGTGTGCCACCCAGCAACAGACCCTAAGGCAAGACAATGTACCTAACACTTTAGTCATAGGTGACTCTATAGTCCGGCACACTGATGTCCCTCTCACCAGGGTGAACAAGGAGAAAATTACAGTCAGCTGCCTGTTGGGTGCCAGGATCCGCCACATAATGCATGCACTCAAGTCACTCCACAACAAGTACATATATGACTCTATCATTGTCCATGCTGGAGTGAATGACTTGAGACATACCTCCTTGGACTACATGAAAAGAGACATGGAAGAGCTCTCAGATCATGTAGCCCAGGCAGGTATGACCCTAGCCCTGAGTAGCATCCTGCCTTTGCCCAGAATGATACCACAATATAAGGACAAAATGATTGACTTCAACAATTGGCTAAGCTTCTGGTGTCATTCAAAGGGGATCCAGTATCTGTCTGCCTGGGACGACATGATTGACAGACCACGATGCTTTGCCAGAGATGGTCTGCACCTGTCACCCCTGGGAGTCAGGTTACTGGCTAAGGCTCTTGCCACCCTTATAGTGCCTTTTTAGGCAAAGTTCAAAGGACAAAACCACCAACGTAACAGGTACAAGCATGCAAAATCTGAAGGTAATGCTACTCAATGCTAGAAGTCTAAACCTCAAAATGCACTCTCTGAAGGCACTCCTAAAAATGGAGAACATTGATATCTGTGCAGTAACTGAGACCTGGTTCAAGGCTCCAGACAGCACCCCTGCAATATCAGGCTACAACTCTTTCCACACTTTTCGGCCACCAAACCAGGACCGAAACACTAAAGGTGGAGGAGTGTCAATATTCACACCACCAGGCTAGTTGCACAACACAATGCGTCTGAAATTCTCCAGGTGCAACTAACACTAGGTAAGACTGCATTCCAAATTGTAGCTTGCTACAGATCCCCCACCATACCCCAAGATTCTCACTACACCTTTCTAAACATACTAGAAAATATTAAGATAGAACCAAACACCCTAATACTGGGTGATTTAACTATCCTGCCATTAACAGGGAAAACTACTCATGTACCAGCACCTTTGCCCAACGGTTCTTGGAATTCATAAATTCCAATGCCCTGGATCAACTAATCCATAGTCCCACCAGGGGCTCCAATATCCTAGACCTGGTCATTACCAACATGGGAAATCGATGCTCCACACCTATGGTCACCCCCTCGTTAGTCAGGTCTGACCATAAGCTAATCACCCTTAACATCCACATCCCACCCCCACCCCCCAGTAAGGAAACCTCCATAAAAAACTTCTCCAAAGCCAACTTCATGCTACTCAAGTCAGAAGTGACAAACTTCATGACACCCATGCAGACGGGAACTGAAAGTTCAACTGCTGAATCCTACACTAAGGCACTGTACGAGCACATCCACTCATGTATGAATCGTGCCATCCCAAATAGAACCAAGATGCTCTCATCCAAAAAAAGGAAGCCAATCTGGTAGTCCTCTGCCATAAACAAACTTTACAACAAAAGAAAGAAACTGTTCCAGAAAAGAGGAAAATCCCAGGATGCAAAAAACTCCCTTACCAGCCTCAGTAAGAAACTGAGACCCCTCATAAAATCCTCCAAAGCTAGTTATGAAAATAAAATTGCCAAAGATTCCAAAGACAACCACAAGGCATTCTATAACTATGTCAAGAATCTAAATGGCAATGCTCAGATCTGCTCTGAGCTAAAACATAATGGCATTAAATATACTAATTCCAAGGATATTGCCAATATCCTGGCAGATCGATTCAGTGCCAACTTCACCCCCCTCTCACCCCCTAAATGGTCCATCTCAATACCAGAAGATTGCCAAATTCCCGTAATAACGGCCACACAGGTAAAAAACGCACTCTTCAAAGCTAAGAATATAGCATCCATGGGACCAGATGACATCCCGGGCTGTGCACTACACGAACTTCAAAATGAAATGGCACCTCACCTAAGTGTCATGTTTAATCATAGCCTCACCTCAGGTTTCGTGCCCACTGAGTGGTGCAGAGCTACAGTTATCCCACTCCACAAGGGGGGATCCACCTTGGATCCCAGAAACTACCATCCCATCAGTCTGACAAGCCTTATCTGCAAGGCCATGGAGCGTATTATCATGGAACTTATCAACAAAGACATTGGCAACCTTCAGACATTGGACCCCAACCAGTTTATTTTTTTTTATTTTTATTTATTTTATTTTACATTTGTTGACCGGGCTAGTCCAGCTGGATATATGTCCATTTTCAGTGGAGGCCCGGGGAGAAAAGCTCCAATGGTTATAACAAGTATAGGGAATACAAAAAAAATACACATAGCAAAACAAAACAAATCTTAAGCATAAAAGATAATCAGACTTTAGTATAGGTAATTTACATGTCAGAGGAAATATACATAACAAGAGAGTATTCCTAAAAAAAAGTTATGAAATAATTGCAATACGCAATTTGATAATATCAAAACGTAGTGTAAATAATATATAGTCATAAATTTCTTTTTTTTTTTTTTTTTTTTATAGTATATATGAGATAAGTTATATCCACAAGGATGTTATGTCCGTGGGAATCAGTCAGGATGTAGTATAGTGAGAAGGAAATATTGAGGTAGAGGAAAGGAGGAAGAAAGGTTAATCAGGATTGGTACAGGAGCAAAGCCAGTGTTTATTAAGATGGATTCTCAGTTGTTTTTTAAAGAGTGGAAGAGTGGACAAAGATGAGATATTGAGTGGAAGTTTGTTCCACATTTTGCCAACTGAGTTGGAAAAAAGACAATCTCCTGCAGCATTATTGGGTTTGGTACTATTAACTAGTAGTTTATCTGAAGAACGTAGTTGTTTCAGATTGTTGTAGGAGTAAGGAGGTTAGAGAGTATTGGTGTTTTGGATGGTTGATATAGAATGTTGTGAGCTATTAAGAGCTGTTGATAAATAAGCTTGTTAGGAAGTTCAAGCCAGTTTAGTTGTTTTAAGTTCAGGCAGTGGTGAGTTCTAAACTGGGATCCTGTGGCAAATCGAGCAATATTATGGTAAGATGAAGCAAGTTTCTTAAGGTTACTTTTAGAGAGATTTGTGTAAATAGGGGAAGCATATAGAAGGGTAGAGAGGAGGTGAGATTGGGCTAAGGTGGTCCGGGCTTCAGGTGTAAGGAAGGATTTGATTCTGTAAAGGGATCCAATCTTTTTGTTAACTACTTTTATTGTGTTATTGATGTGACAGTCAAAGTTAAGATTATTGTCAATTGTAATACCTAGTAGTTTTGTAGAAGAATCAGGAGTAATATGAGTGTTATCAGTGGAAGTAATAGAAGTTTAGGGAAGTAGCTTTGCGGGTAGGTGCAAATAGTAGTAATTTGGTTTTCTTGGGGTTAAGGAGTAGACAACGGTCAGAGATCCACTGTTCAACAGTGTTAAAGGTTTCTTGGGTAAGAGGTTGAAGTTCTGCTTGAGAAGAAGCAGTGCAGATTATAGTGGAATCGTCTGCATATTGTATGCAAGTGGTGTTAGGTATAGCTGATTGGAGGTCATTAATAAAGATAGAAAATAGAAGTGGGCCTAAGATAGACCCTTGAGGTACTCCTATAGAAATAGGAAGGAGGGTAGATAGTGAACTTTTCCATAGTACTGCCTGCTGACAATTTTCAAGATAAGAAGTAAACCAAGTTAAGGAGGAGGGATCTAGTGCATGAGATTCTAGTATGTACAGAAGAAGTTTATGATTAACCATATCAAAGGCTTTTGATAGGTCAATGAAGAGAGAAGATGAGAGTTTATTGATGTTACGGTTATAGTTGATGAAGTTGGTAAAGGAGAGTAATGCAGTAGTGGTGCTGTGGGAAGGTCTGAATCCATGTTGACTATTGGCAAGTAGGTTATTATGGAGAAGGTGGTTTAGTAGTTGTTTATGGATACATTTTTCCATGATTTTAGCTATAGGTGATAATAGTGCTATGGGACGAAAGTTAGAGAAGTCATTAGACTTGCCCCCTTTGTGAAGGGGAATGATATGGGATATTTTCCAGATAGAAGGGACAATACCCTCCTTTATAGATCTATTTATTAGGATGGCAATTGGATAGACAGTGGCTTTAGCTCCTATTTGCAGGTACTCTGCAGGAAGCTTGTCTGCAGATGGGGTGGTAGGTTTTAGTTTTTGGAGTAGAGATTGGATATAGGAGGTAGATACAGGTTGTAGGTGAAGGGGAGGAAGAGTAGTTTTTGAACTAGGTGAGAGTAGTTTAGAAGTGTCAGGAGAAAGGTGGTTTGCAAGAGTTTGGATGGCATTGGTGAAGAAAGAGTTGAAGTCATTGGCTATTTGTGTGGGATTATCTGGGTCAGAATCCTGAGGGTTTGGTGTGATTGCTTGGCCAGGGGATAGAAGATTATTAATATTAGTCCAGAATTTTTTGGGTTCTTTTATGGTGTTTTTCTGTAGTTGAAAGTAATAATTCTTTTTATCTGTCAGAATAGCTTTTTTGGTGCTATTTCTCAGCTCCCTAAAGTTTTGGTGGTCAGTTTGGTTTTTGGTAGATCGCCATTTATCCCAGGATTTATTTCTGAGAATAATTTTTTGCTTCGTATTCTTGGTTAGCCAGGGTGCTGTTTTTGTTTTGGTTCTATTGGTACGGCTTGGGGCATGGTGATCCCCAGTTTGGGTTCGTGAAGGGCCAATCTTGTCTCCTGAACCTGATTGACTTCTTTGAATCGGTGTCCAGAGCCATGGACAAGGGTAAGGTGGTCCACACAGCCTATCTAGACCTTGCCAAGGTCTTTGACACCATCCCCCACTCTGGAATCATAGATAAACTTACTAAGCTGGGCATTAATCCCTACATCACCCAATGGGTTGCTAACTGGCTTACTGATAGAACCTACACTGTAAAAGGAGCCAACTCCAAATCCAGCTCCAGACAAGTGACAAGTGGAGTACCTCAAGGTTCAGTCCTGGGACCACTCTTGTTTGACATCTACTTCTCTGAAGTACAGGCCAACACTAAGGGGCTCTGGCTAACAAAGTTCACAGATGACTGCAAACTGGGAGCCATTATTGAATCCCCAAATGATGTGGATACTCTACAAAAGGGCCTTACAGAAACAGATGCTTGGTGCCAGAGCCATGGGCTCAAGCTCAATGCCAAGAAATGTATGGTTATCCCCTTTTGGGAAAAAACATGTATCCGTGAATTACCATATAGGTGGCAGTACACTAAACACCAAAAGTGTGATAAGAGACTTAGGGACACAGGTGGACAGTGGTCTCACCTTCGATAACCACATCGCCACAACAGTCAGGAAATCCTTCTATGTGGCACACCTCATCACAAAGGGCTTTTCATCCAGAAAAAAGGAGGTCATTGTCCCACTGTACTCATCCATCATTAGACCCATTATAGAATACAATGCCCCGTTTGGTATGTACCTCTCAAGACATCTGCAACAACTGGAAAGGCCACAGAAATACCTCACTAAAAGAATCACAGGCCTAAAGCAGATGCCCTACGCTGACCGCCTCCAGCTATACTCTGTCACATATCGTCTACTCAGAGGTGATTTCTGCTTAACATACAATGCCATGTCAAACCCAGAGCTGTTGGACATGCTACACTTAAAGAAATTCCAATCCCTCAGGACCACAAGCTCCAGGGATCTAAACCTTGTCATCACAATAAACAAAATATGCTGGAGGGATAGGTTCCTGACCCAGAGACTCCCCAGACTCTGGAATAGATTGCCCATACATGTCAAGCAGAGTGCCTCTTTGGCCCTCTTCAAAAGGAACCTTGACGATTGGATGGGAGAAAGGAAATTCACCCCGGGGATCTCGTCAATCGCCCTGCTAGACAGGGGTCCAGGGAAGTAAATAGTGTGGGAAGAAATAGTCAGGGAATTTTTATGGCTCGGCTTGTATAGGCCCAAGGGCTGATAGCCTAGTACCAACCTATGAACCTATGAACCTAATCCAGTAGCTAAACTTAACAGTTTGATGAATATGTCTGCAAGGGCATGTTTAACACCTTTAAATCAGCAACCAGGCAGACCTCTCAACTGTCCTTATTTTGGAAGAATGTTCCTATTTTCAAGTCTGATTTACCCCGGGACAGGATGTCCCTATTTATGGAGATATATCCCTATATTTAAGCTTGATTTACAGTTTCACACTCTTTTTGAATCCCTCTTATCACATGTGATTTTTTTTTTAAGATGACTAATACACAGAAAGCCACATTACACAACCAGCATACTAGTGACAGCAATAATTTAAAGAAAGAGCACATACCCCTTAGATCTCCCTTTTCAAAGTAAAAATAAATCAACTTGTGTGGTAGAATTTTCCAATATGCTTCATTGATAATGCACTTGTATTTTTCCATCATTCTTGTCACTCTGCTTTTTCAAATGTGTTTATGAGTAATATTCCACATACCTACTGGAAGCAGGAAAAGTTGTGTGCTAGTTTGTATTCACATTTTTTGCTAATTAGAAGGCCAGATTGTTAGCTGGATGTTCTTACTTTTGAAGGATCTTGATTCCTATCTTTAGCGCCTGCAAGTTGACAGGTGTGGCGCCAGGTCCCATAGAGGAAGCATTTTTGGTATATAAAGCACTTACAGTAAAAAATCTTGAGCGATAATGGGGGGAGTTAAGGTATTCAGAGTATACAGAGAAAGAGGTCGGCGAAGAAGGAGTAGTGGGATTGTCAGAGAGATGAAGAAAGTAGACAGGAATATAAGGAGATGAGGTGCATGGCAAAGAAAGAGGTGGCGAAGGCTAAGGATAAGGCATATGAAGAGTTGTATGAAAGGTTGGACACTAAGGAGGGAGAAAAGGTCCTGTACCGATTGGCTAGACAGAGGGACCGAGCTAGTAAAGATGTGCAGCAGGTAAGGGTGATAAAGGATAATGAGGGAAACGTACTCATAAATGAGGAGAATGTGTTGAGCAGATGGAAAGAGTACTTTGAGGGGCTGATGAATTAAGAGAATGGGATGGAGAGAGAAGGCTGGATGATGTGGGGATAGTGAATCATGAAGTGCAACGGATTAGCAAGGAGGAAGTAAGGATAGCTACGAAGAGGATGAAGAATGGAAAGGCTATTGGTCCGGATGACATACCTGTGGAAGCATGGAGGTGTTTAGGTGAAATGGCAGTGGAGTTTTTAACTAGATTGCTTAATGAAATCTTGGAAAGTGAGAGGATGTCTGAGGAAAGGAGAAAAAGTATTTTGGTACTGATTTTTAAGAATAAGGGTGATGTGCAGAGCTGTAGTAACTACAGAGGGATTAAATTGATCAGTCACAGCATGGAGTTATGGGAAAGAGTAGTGGAAGCTAGGTTAAGAAGGGAGTTGATGATTAGTGATCAGCAGTATGATTTCATGCCAGGAAAGAGCACTACAGATGCAATGTTTGCTCTGAGAGTGTTGATGGAGAAGGTCAGAAGGAGTTGCATTGTGTCTTTGTGAACTTCGAGAATGCATATGACAGGGTGCCTAGAGAGGAGTTGTGGTATTGTATGAGGAAGTCGGGAGTGTCAGAGAAGTATGTAAGAGTGGTACAGGATATGTACGAGGGTAGTGTGACAGCGGTAAGGTCTGCAGTGGGAGTGTCGGATGCGTTTAAGGTGGAGGTGGGATTACATCAAGGATCAGCTCTGAGCCCTTTCTTATTTGCAATGGTGATGGACAAGTTGACAGACGAGATCAGACAGGAGTCCCTGTGGACTATGATGTTTGCAGATGACATTGTGATCTGTAGTGAGAGTAGGGAACAGGAGGAGGAGACCCTGGAAAGGTTAAGACAGAATATATGTGTGTGAATGAGAGGGAGGATTGAGGAATGGTGAGGATGCAGGGAGTAGAGGTGATGAAGGTGGATGAGCTTAAATACTTGGGATCAACAGTTCAGAGTAATGGTGAGTGTGGAAGAGAGGTGAAGAAGAGAGTACAGGCAGGATGGAGTGGGTGGAGAAGAGTGTCAGGAGTGATTTGTGACAGACAAGTACCTGTAAGAGTGAAAGGGAAGGTCTACAAGAGGGTAGTGAGACCAGCTATTTTATATGGGTTGGAGACAGTGGCACTGACAAAAACACAGGAGTCAGAGCTGGACGTGGCAGAGTTAAAGATGTTAAGATTTGCACTGGGTGTGATGTGAGTGGACAGGATTAGGAATAAGTATATTAGTGGGTCAGCCCAGGTTGGAAGGTTTGGAGACAAAGCCAGAGAGGCAAGATTACCTTGGTTTGGACATGTGCTGCGGAGGGATGCTGAGTTTATTGGGAAAAAGATGCTAAGGATGAAGTTGCCAGGTAA